>NW_021612892.1:0-25092 GCF_004785775.1 Grammomys surdaster | reverse complement strand
TAACCTGTGGAAGTAGATTTAGATGACTTTCAAACTTTGAAGAAAATGGAAATTATGTTGCCTTGAATTCTTTCTTTTCAGTCTGTTTCCCTTTGATCTCCCTTTGTTGTCTTATAGCTATAGCGGTAGATAAACCTCCAAGTTCTATATTGAATAAATAGGAGAGAGTGTGCAGCCTTGTCTTATCCTTCATTATATTGGGACTGTTTCAAATGTCTGTCCATTTAATTTGATGTTGGCTGCTAGTTTACTATATATTGCTTTTACTATGTTTTATTATGTATGTGCCTTGAATTCCTGATCTTTCCGAAGTTTTAACATGAAAAGGTGTTATATTTTGTGAAATACTTTTTCAGCATCTAATGAGATGACCATGTGATTTTTTGAGTTTGCTACATATTAAATTACTTTGATTGGATTAATTTCTTGGATTTCCATATATTTTACCATCCCTATATTGTTAGGATGGATTGTGGTGAATGATGGTTTTGACATGTTCTTAGATTCAATTTGTGAGAAATTTATTGCCTATTTTTCATTGATATTCTTAAGGGAAATTGGTCTGAAGTTCTCTTTCTTTGTTGGATTTTCTGTGTTTTCGGTATCAACCTAACTGTGGCTTCATATAATGAATTAGGTAGTGTTCTTTCAGTTTCAATTTTATGGAATATTTTGAGGAATGTTGGTATTAGCTCTCATTTGAAGATCTGGTAGCATTAGTCACTAAATCAGTCTGGCCCTGGGTTTTTTGTTGGGGAGGAGTTAATAGTTATTGAATAACTGCTTCTATTTTCTTAGGGGTTAAGGGACTGTTTACATATTTTAATTTAACTAGGTACCTGATATCTGCCTCAAAATCATTGATTTTATTTAGATATCACATTTTGTTGAATACAGCCTGTAGGATTATATGATGATTTTTGAATTACCTCAGTACCTATTGTTATGTTTCCCTTTGAATTTCAGCTTATGGTAATTTGCATCATGTCTCTGTGCACTTTAGGTAGTTTGGCTAAGAGTGTATCTATTTTGTTGAGTTTCCTCAAATAACCAACTTTAGTTTTGTTGATTCTTTTTATTGGTCTCTGTTTCTACTTGGTTGATTGCAGACCTCAGTTTGATTATTTCCTGCCATCTACTCCTCTTTGGTGTGTTTGCTCATTTTTGTTATAGACATTTCAGATGTGATGTTAAGTTGCTGTTGGAGGATCTGTCCACTTTCCTTTTTTATTGTATATTTTCTTTATTTACTTTTGAAAAGTTATCACCTTTCTCAGTCCTCCTCTAGAACCACTCTATCCCATAATCCTCCCCCGTGCTTCTATGAGGATGTTCACCCACCCACTGCTGTCTACACTCCCTCAAATTCTTCTTCACTAGGGCATTGTGTCTTCACAAAACCAAGGGTCTCTTCTCCCATTGACTCCCTTCAAGGCCATCCTCTGCTCCATATAAGACTGGAGCCATAGTTCCCTCAGTGTGTACTCTTTGGGCTTTGGTTTAGTCCCTGGGAGCTCTGGGGATTCTGGTTGGTTGATATTGTTGTTCTTCCTGTTGTGTTGCAAACCCCTTCAACTCCTTAAGTCCATTCTCTAAATCCTCCATTGGGGATCCCATGCAGAGCCTCTCAGGAGACAGCTACATCAATCTCTCAGCAAGTCATTCTTGACATCCAAAATTGTGTCTGCTTTTGGTGACTGTATATGGTATGGATCCACATGTGGGACCATCTGCAGATGGCCTTTCCTTCAGTCTCTGCTGTACACATTGTCTAGGTTTTTCCTCCCTTGTGCATTTTGTTTCTTCTTCTAAGAATTGTGAAGCACCCATACTTTGGTCTTACTTGTTTTTGAGCTTGATGTCCTATCTGAATTGTATCTTGAATATTCTCAGATTTTGGGCTAATATGTACCTGTCAGTGAGTGCACACAATATGGGTTCTTTTGTGATTGGGTTAACTCGCTCAAGATGAAGGCAGTTAATGCCATGAATTTTTCTGTTAGCACTGCTTTCTTTGTATTCCATTAGTTTGGGTAAGTTATGCCTTCATTTATCTTTAATTCTGGAAAATCATTAATTTCATTCTTTATTACTTCCATCACCATGTTATCGTTAATTAGACAGTTGTTTATTTTCTATGAGCATATGTTATTTCTTTTATTTTTTATTTCTTTTATTTACTTATCTACTAATTTACTTATTTATTTTTTGGCTATCAAAGTCTGCCTTTATCCTTGGTGGTCTCACAGAATGCAAGGATTATTTCAATCTTCTTGTGTCTTGTGGCTTGTTTTGTGTCAATTATTTGGTCAGTTCAGGAGAAGATACCATGGGGTGCTGAGAAGAAGGTATGTTATTTAATCTTATGGTTAAATGTTCTGTAGATATCTGTTAAATCCATTTTTATTATTCTTATAGTCTTTTCATTATGTCATGAATTTTCTGGGTGTTTTGTCTTAACAGTTTTGTACTTTGTATTTTCTTTGTTGTCTTGGTTACAGTTTTACTGAAGTGAACAGATGTCATGAACAAGGCAAGCCTTACAAAGGACAACAGTTATTTGGGGATGGCTTACAGATTCAGAGGTTCAGTCCATTATCATTAAGGTTGGAGTAGAGCAGTATTTAGGCAGGCATGGTGCAGGCAGAAGTGGGAGTTCCACATCTTCAACTGAAGGCTGCTAGTGGAAGACTGACTTCCAGGTATCTAGGATGAGTGTGGCATTTATGCCCATACCCACAGTGACATATCTGCTCCAACAAGACCACACCTCCAAATAGTGCCACTCCCTGGGCCAAGCATATTCAAATCCTAACAACTGTTGTGTAAGTATCTTCAATGTACTCTTCTAGACATGAGGCTCTGTATTTTTTTCTCTTGTATTCTGTTGTAGATGCTTGGATCAGACACTCCAGATCTCTTTCCTAGGTTTTCCATCTAAAGATTTGCCTACATTTGTGATTTGCTTGTTCTTTCAATTTTCACTCATAGATCCTGGATTATTTTGCTCCATTCCTCCAACTGCTGATTGTATTTTCCTATATTACTTTAAGGGATTTGTGTGTTTTCACTTTAAGAGCCTCTACCTGATTCCTTGTGTCCTCCTGCATGTCTTCAAGTGAGTTACATATGTATTCCTGAACTCCTCTATTATCTTCATGAGATGGAAGTTTAGGTCAGAGTCCTGCTTTTCATGTGTCTTAGGGTATGCGGTGGTTCATGTGGTGGGAGAACTGGGTTCTGATGGTTCCAAGTGGCATTCTTTTCTGTTGTGTATATGCTCTTTTCCTTGCTTTTGCCATCTTGCTACCTCTCACATTAACTGGCCTTGGTTCTTTGACTGGAGCCTTTAATTCCTTGCAGGCAGGTGCTCTAGGAGGCACACTGTGCTATCTCTGGTAAGGGAGCCCTCCCATTTCCCTAGTTAGGACAGGCCTCCTGTGTCACTGGGTATGGCTGATTGACTGTGACCCTGGTTGCAGAAGACTTCCCAGGACACAGATTTCCTCGAGTTGTAGATGGTAACCTAGAGAACCCAATATGATTTGGGTAGAGTTGCAGAGTAGAAAAAAGGTGTGTCTCTGTCGGTAGAGTGGATAGTTCCTGATACAGCTGTCCTCCTTGGTAGTCCTAGCTAGGTTAAGCGTTAGGGTAAGTTTTCTCACCAGAGACTATAGCAGACTTCCTGGAAGTTCGGCTGTCTCTGGGTGTAGGAAGGTAGCTGGAGCACCCAATCTGCCCAAAACAGGCCTTGCAGACTGGAAAGTAGATATATCTCTGGCAGGGCATATAGGTCACATGTCCACTGGACTCAATGGGGGCCCAGCAAGGGCTGGTATTGGGGTGGAAGTGTCTCAGCTCTGATCTTGTTTATAACAGACTTCCTGGGACTCAGATCATTTCTCTGTGTTGGCAGGGGCGCTAGGTCACCCTATATGCCCTGCGTATAGTTGCAGGTTTGAAGGAAGAAGTCCAAGAAAGTATTTTTAAGCAAATTGTAGTAGAAAAATTTCTTAGGACATGACTATTTAGGTACGAGGAGCATATTGAACACAACATAGTTGAACCAGAAAAAATTAGTCCACTAATCACATATTTATTAAAACTCTATGGCTGTTTTACTCCCCCTTCTAAATGATATTCAGGCATCCTCACTTAGTCTGAATAGTCTAAATTAGTACATGCTCATTACATGAAATTTAGAGAAGTAATGAAAGCAGAAGAAGAGAGACTCCAGGATTGGAAGCTTCTGTCCTTGCATGTTAATCTATCTTATCATGTCATATACTAGCATGTTTAGTCTATGTCAAGTGGATTATGTATTTGAGGTCAGCCTGGGCTACAGGGAAAGACCATTTCTCAGGGATATAAGAAGAAAAGAAGGAAGGAAGGAAGGAAGGAAGGAAGGAAGGAAGGAAGGAAGGAAGGAAGGAAGGCCGGAGGAAATAAGGAAGAAATGAAAAGTAAGAAAAAAATGAAACGAATAAAGGAGGGAGTGAAAGACAAAGTTATCATATAATTTCTTTGAAACATATGATTAATTTAATTATATCACATTCTTCTTAGAGGGAATTCTTGGACCAAGGCTCTGCAAAACTCTAAGAAGACCGATTTTCTGCTATTGGGATGCAAATATTGGACCTTATTCTGATACTTGATTCTTTGTTTTTAAAACCTATACTTCAGCTTCTTTATTATTACAAACATTTAGTTGTTTATTTCATGATGATTAACATTGTTTGTCTAGTTGACTAGATAAGGAATTAACTAAAATGTAAGCTATTGGGTAATACTTTTCTATGAAAATCTCTCTCTCTCTCTCTCTCTCTCTCTCCCGCTCTCTCTCTCTCTCTCTTTCCCTTTCCCTCTCTCTCCCTCTGGCTCTCTCTCTCCCTCTCTCCCACCTCTCTTTCATTGCCATCAAGATAAGCTTTCACTGCATATAACTGGCTTACTAGGAAAGACTATACAGACCAGGTTAGCCTCAATCTCAATGATGCTCCTTCCTCTCTTTCCTGAGTGCTGGTGTTAAAGTTATCACTATCCCTGGATGATGGTTTGTCAATAAAAATAGCCTTTGTTTTTATGTTATGTATATGAATGCTTTACCTGAGAGTGTGTACATGCAGTGCCTGCAGAAGCCAAAGAAAGACATCAAATTCCCTAGTACTGGAGGTACATATAAATTTGAGTTGCTGTGTGGGTGTATCAAATTGAACCAAGGTCTTCTCAAAGAGCATCCAGTACTCATTACTGCTGATAGATCTCTCCTGCCTCAACTTTCTTGATCAGATTATTTGAAGAAAGAACACCCATTCTAAGTATGAGTGGCACCTTCTGGTGCCAATACAGATAAAAGGATGTGGAAGAAATTTTGTTTTTGCCTGCTTATTGTCTTGACTCTCGCTGGAAATTCCACCTATTCTTTTGCTGCAACATTCCATGTTTGATGTTAAAACCAGCTTCATTGGGGTTCCAAATTAGAAGGAAGACTAACAGGTCTCAAGCAATTTTTGTGGTCTTCAGTGTCATATTGGGACTGCGGAGACATTCAGCCTTGTGGACTGAGCAATTACCACAATCTCTGCCCCTCCAGCATGAGACAGGTGTTGTTGGATTACTGAAACTATATTTTGTCAAGTAATATGAAGTGAAGTTCATATATGCCTGTATACATAAATACATGCTCAATAAATTCTGTTCTTTAGAGAAACCTGAGTAATATAAGTGCTTTAGAAAAAATCATTCTCTTTTTTCTCCCTTTAATTTCTTATTTCTTTCCTCTTCTTTAACAGCATTAAAGCATTCTTTTTATTTATCCTGGAGAACATGTACAAATATTTGTATAGTGTAATTTCTGAACAGCCTTTAGTTGCTACAAATATTATAAATTTAATAGATATGTCATATCATCCTTCAAAAAGACAGATCACTTTATACATCCCCGAAATATCTGAGAACTCATTTCCCAACCCACATCTTCAATTTCTTCAAAGCCAGAAGTGGTTATTGTTTCCCCAAGTGCTCGACTTACAGGTGTTTTGAGCAGCCTGATGTTAGTGCTGATAACCAAATTAGGGCCCTCTGAAAGAGCATTACATTCTCTTACCCAGATAGCCACATCTCAATCCTCTAATTAATCATTTGTGTGTACATGGATGCATGTATGTATGTATGTGACTGTGCTTGTATTGTATGTCAGCATGCAGGAATGTGTGTGTGTGTGTGTGTGTGTGTGTGTGTGTGTGTTTGTGGATAGAATCTAAACCCCTGTGCACAAAGGGCAAGAGCCACATCCCTATCCCAGACAGAAAGATGTTATGTCTTGAAATATTTACTTGTTTCAGGATTGCAAGTATGAAAATTCATTGAGTTGTACACTTAAAGCTTATAAGTTTTGTCTGGTAGGAAAGGGTAATTCTGAGTAACAGGAGAGTTTCTGCTTTGTGTCCTCCCATATTGTAAGGATCTACACAGCAGGGCACCGTGTTACCATGCACAGCCTAAGAATACCAGGAGTCACTGAAAGTTGTTGAGAACACAACTAGGGGTTTCTGCAGTAGCAGTATAATGTTTTAACTACTCAGCTACCTCTCTCCAGTAATCACAAGGTTCACATAACTACCTGTAAGACTGGCTTAATGGGGCTAAGTAACTGCAGTAGTGTCTGGTCAAAATTCTGCCAGTTTCAGAGCACCAAATGTCATTCAAGGAGCACCTGCTGCTGTGCCAATTCCAGTAGGCTTCTTTTGGTCTATATCCATTCTTTCATTGTAGTTTCTCTCTGGTAGAAGTGCTGGAGATGCCTGTCTTAGGGTTTTACCACTGAGAACAGATTCTATGACCAAGGAAATTCTCAAAAGGACAACATTTAATTTGGGCTGGCATATGGATTCATTCCTTTGTCATCAAGGTGGAAGCATCGCAGCATCCAGACAGGCATGGTGCAGACAGTGCTGAGAATTCTAAATAATCATCTTAAGGATGCTAGCAGAATACTGCCTTCCAGGCAGCTAGAATGAGAGTCATAAAGCCCATACCTACAGTGACATACCTCCTGCAAGAGGGCCACATCCTCTAATAGTGTCACTCCTGGTCTGATCATATATAAATGACAACAGTGCCCTTACCATGACTGAACTATGATACAACATTAGTAGCTATGTGATTTTTAGTCATTATCTCTCTTGTAAACTTGCATGGAATGCAGTCCAACCATGGATCAGAGAGTATAAAGCAGGCTGCAGAAGCTACCAGTACTTTAGGGTCTCTACACTTATCACGTTAGACAGAAGCAAAATCTTGATGAACAGTGTAGCACCCAAAATCCACCAGTACCAGAAGCATGAGAACAGATAATGAATGATGCAATGACCCACACAGTGACTCCCAAGCTGTTCAGCAGATGTTCCTACTATAAACTATTTGATTTCCATAACCACTTGGGATACTATTAGGATGAATCAGGAAGCTTAGTGATAAAATAAGTTTACACCTTGGCAACAAAGTCTTTCTCAGCAGAGTATAAATAAAATACAATTAAGATGGAATAGTATTGAGAAGGCTAATAGGAAACTACAAGTCAATAGCCTGTGTCTTGAAAACAGGAGGCACAGTCAACACCATTTAACCAGGGTCTATGAGTGGTGGTGATGTCGGGGTCTCTGAAGATCTTAGTATTTTTTTCTAATCCTCCAAATCAAAGCTGTGTCTATTTTTTCAATTGCTTCTTGATTGTTTCCATTAATTTTTTAAACAAAAGTGATTCGTGGATTTGTGTAGAATATTATGCCTGAAATAAAATGTGAAGTAGCAAAGGAGAAACCAAAAAAGAATATCATATGGACCATCATCTCTATGATAAGTTTAACTTACTGAATAACTTTAACTGTATCCATATGGTATGGTAAATTCTTAAGTTTCTATCAATGTTAAGAAGTAAAATTTATAACTTTTTTCATAGTCACAGGTATTAGAGTTTTATTGCTATGAAGAGAAACAATGATCACAATAAGTCTTATAATAGAAGAAATTTATTTCGGACTAATTTACAGATTCAGATCTGTAAATTAGATTCAGTCCATTATCATCATGGCAGGAAGCATGGCAGAGAGTTCTGTATTTTTATCAGCAGACAGCAGAAGGATAGTGTGGGCCATACTGGGCTTAGCTTGAGAATACTTACAGTGACACAATTCCTTCCACAATGATATGCATATACCAAGAAGGCCACTCCTCTTAATAGTTCCAACTTACTGGGGCCAAGCATTCAAAAAAAAACCTGACTATAAGGGCCTTTTGTATTCAAAACTCTGTAACTGCCATGTTGAAAGGAAAATAGAGAAGAAAATACTGTGGATTTGTTTGTAGCTGTATTAGGCAGGGTTCTCTAGAGTCACAAACTTGTGGAATATCTCTATAAACTAAGGAAACTTATTGTAATGTCTTAAAATCTGTAGTTCTATTGTCCCTAGAATAGGAATCTGTGAATTGGATGTCCAAGGATCTAGTACTTGCTCAGTCTCACTAGGCTAATTGTTTCAGTTGGTCTTCTGTATATGCTGTGTCTCAGTCAGGGTTTCTATTCCTGTACAAACATCATGACAAAGAAGCAAGGTGGGGAAGGAAGGATTTATTTAGGTTACATATCCATATTGCTCTTCATCACCAAGGAAAGTAGGGACTGGATCTAAAGCAGTTCATCAAGCAGGAGCTGATGCAGAGGCAATGGATAGATGTGAATTACAGGGTGTTTCCCTGAATTTACTCTGCTTTCTTTCTTGAAGAACCAAGGACTACCAGCCTAGGGATGGCAATGTCCATAATTGGCCCTCACAAAATAGATCAGTAATTGAGAAAATGCTTTACAGCTGGTTCTTAAGGAGGAATTGCCTCAAGGGAGGCTCCTTTTTCTATGATAACTCCAGCTTGTATCAAATTAATACACAAAACTAGTCAGGACAAGCTGGAATCCTGAAGAACTAGGTTCCAACAGATGTGCTGGTCAGTAAAAGCAAACAGACAGATAAGAGTGAGTCTTCCTTCTTCCATTATCCTTAAGTAAGCTTCCAGCAGAAGACATGGGCAAGATTAAAGGTGTGTAATACCATGGCAGTATTTGGAACTTGCTCTATCTTAGGCTGGCCTTGAACTCAGAGATCTCTTTGCTTCATTTTCTGGGAATATAGGCATGTACTATACCTTTTGGGACTAAGATTTTCATGGCCACTGTGCCTCAATATCTGGATCAAAATCATGTGTAATCCTGTATAAAGATTTCAGTCAGAAGCCTGTATCTTCCAGCCTCATGATCTAGACAATGGGTGTACCTGTCATTTCAAGATTGTATTTTATTCCTTGTGTATTCAAGCTGATAATTACGAATACTCATCACAGTAACCAAAAACAAAATCCTCCAGTGTCTTGGCAATTACACTCGGTCACTATCTAATTTACATCTGGGTTTAAGGAATATCTCTGTTTAAGAGGAAGGTGATATCAAAATCTCCAGTAGACACACTTTCTTTTATATTGAAACATATACTTTTATTCTATTGAATTACTTGATTTTTAAATTTTATTTTATTTTTACAATTTATTTTCTTATGGCCCTAAAAACTACCAGTGATTGCTTGATTCATTCTTTCAAGATTAACTTAGTTTTTAGCAACTTTTCACAAAATCAAGAGACATTAAATACTCTGGTCCATTATGTCTTCACACTGGTTATTAGCTCATAATCTCCCATTTAGTTTGGTAGCTATGGAAACATCAGAATTTTTAGAGTCACTTCTCTTAGCTTGGTAGTAATTAACATTCAGTCTTCTTAGACAAGACAAGGGCAAGTATTTTATATTTTCTAGGAGGTTTTTTATTAAATAATCCCATTCAATTTCCTAGGAAATGGAAGGACAAAGTCCACTGTTACATGATTAGACATTGGTTTGAATACATTCTGATGGAACTAGGTGGCAGGCTCTGACAAGTTTCACATAGGAGTTTAAATAAAAGGGAGGTCTGAGGGAACCTATGGAATGCCTAAGGGGGTGGAAGTAAGAGTGGGGCTGGAAAGGGAAACCTTGGCTCTTTGTAGGGACTGTGCCATACGGCCATGGGGACAAGCTATAGACATGTCAATGGGAATATATGGCCTCTAGGCAGGTAATGATGACATGTCTAGTTGTTTGGGGTTGTCTGATGGCCCCATCATTTCCAGACTGGGGTATCAGTAGAGACTGCCTGATTACCAACACATTTCATGTGAGGAATTCTTTCAGAAAATCATGAATACTGGAAGCCCAATATGTGAGGGCTGTGGAGACTGCACTGTGTTTTATATCCTTGTATTTTTTTGGAAACTGAGTATACTAATTCTTCCCTTAGTGCTGTTTCTCTATCTATAAAATAAGGATAACGATTGTATGGGTTTCAAGGGAGTGTCAGTAATATGATATGTGCTAATACATATCAAATATATTCCTTTCTTTGTTTTCACCTCATGACCTCTGCAGGCTATGGTCATATTTTCAGACACTGATGAAAAGGAGTACCAGGCAATATTACAGTTGAACTGCAAATTGCTCAAACAAGACAAACAAAAAGTGAGAGAATGTAAGTAAGTTGACACTTCAAATGTGAAGTCACTCCCTTGATGGTTTGTGTTGTCTTACCTTGAAACATCCTAGAGTCATATGAGAAGAAAGACCTCTGTTGAGAACATTCCCCCATGAAATGGACTTTATAACTACCTGTTGGGAGCTGAATTGAGTAATGATAAGTATGAGAGGGTGGAGACATCTGTGGGTGTTTCCCAATTTAGTGAGCTGTTTGGGGTTGTACAGAAAGGCAAGTGGAGTTTCCTATGTAGTACCAAGTACTATGTCCTATACCTTAGTCGTATCTCTTTCATTCCTTGCCTCTATATATTTTCCTTGTTTCCTGACTTGTGTTCTCTTAGAGATTGAAAGTAAAGCTCATGCCCTGATTATTCTGGTACATTTTCTCAGAATGAAGCCCAAATCTGATCTTCTAATTCGAGGTTGTATATAACTTTAGCACAGCCATTGAGTCTTGTTGGTGACTTCTCAAGAAGCTCCCCTTCCAGTGCCATTGTCACTCACCCAAGATGGTTCCGGTCAAAATGATCTTACACTAAATCTTTTGGTCCTCTGTACAAGCAGAGTACCCAGTCAACACTCAAATAGTAAGTCCTTCATCTGGATCCAGATTTTATCAACACATTTCTCTGAATAGATTTTCTAAATTTCTGCTGTCTACACCATGCATAAAAACCCATGCCTTGGTCTGCCATGCAGCTTGTGTATTTGAATTCTTCCATTGTTTTTCTGATCCGTAGGTTCTGTTGCCAACTTTACATTCCCAAACCTGTTTCTGACAGGACCCGTCCCTGATATACATGATGAGATACACATACCTTTCTAGCACAACCAAGGATAACTCTTTGCTTGAATGTAGGCACCCAGCCCTACACCCAATTTGAAGCTCTGTTCTAGTAGTAGTGAGTCCACAATTGTAGGATTCACGAGAAGAGGTGTAGGTAAATATAAGTAGATTACAAATGAGTTACCAAGTCTGAAACTTGCCCTCCAGTGCCATATCCTATTCCCAGGCCTCCATGAGGTCACATAACACCAGCACTGGGCTTCCCTGTATTCTACTCCTAGATCCAAATCAAGTTTTTCTCTGGGCATATTTCTAGACCATGCTTCTCTAGATCCATTTGCTGGACTTCCCCCTCTGACATAGATTGCCTGGCTTTGAGGATCTAAGGCTGTTTTTCAGGATAGTATTGACACAGTAATCTTAAATGAGTTTCAGTAGCAGGTGCACTATGCAGTCACATTCTTTTGCCACGCATGGAAGACCCTCACCATGATGGTTTGTGCTGTGTTACCTTTATCCAATCGAGAGTCATCTGAGAAGAAGGAAGCCTAATTGATAACAATCCCCCATGAAATGATCCTTAGAGAAATTTGTTTAAATATCAGGTGAGTATGGGTTATTTTTTATATTTATTTTTGATATTTTTATTGGATATTTTATTTATTTCTATTTCAGTTTAAACTTCATAAACCTCCTATCTCATCTCCCCACCCTTTTCTTCTGTAAGTGTGCTCCCCTGATCACCTACCTACTGCCACCACCGTACCCTGGTGTTCCACTACACTGGAGGATCAAACCTTAACTGGACCAAAGGCCTTTCCTCACATTGATGTCAGATAAGGCCTTCCTCTGCTATATATACAGCTGGAACCATGGGTCATTCCTTGTGTACTCTTTGGTTTGTAGTTTAGTTCTAGGGAACTTTTAGGAGTCTGGTTGGTGTTACATTCCCATTGAGTGGTAATTCATAGCTTAGCCATTTTCCCTTGTTGGTGGGCTCTCAGTAGCTCCCTTTATGTGTGCCTGGATAGTAGTGTTCACAATCATACTGCACTATATCTTCGAATTTCTGGAGACTGAAAGTATTTATACCACAGTCCATGTTAATGCTTAAACATGGAGATCTCACCCAACAATGTTCTTTGCAGGACTATCTTCCCTGAATCTCTCCTGTCGACTCCTTGAATACAACCACAGGCCTAAGTACTATTCTTTAGATTCAGCATCTAACTTCCTCAAGTCGTCTGGCATATATGAGATCTGTTTATGATTTCTACACTCCCAGTCCTTTCCGTGATAGACAGGGCTTATACTGGTTTGCAGAGCAGATCTACAGACATTTTCATTCCAGTGTCTCACTCACTCTCCAATGCTTCTCTTTCGGCAAAATGCCCAGCACACAATATCTTTGTGAAATCTCTCCAGTTATGAATCCTCATGCCTAGTCCTAATTGCAGCATAATCAGTACCAAGTCGACCATGCTCCCACAAACATCTTCCAGGTATGGTAGTGCCTCACCATGATGGTTTCTGTTTTGCTATCTTGACATGTTCTAGAGTTATTTGAGAAGGAACTTCTATTGATAACATTCCTCCATGAAGCAGTATGTAGAAAAGGCTATTGGGTTCTTCCCTTCAGTACAGATTCTTATTGTAGGATGGAGTTTTCTATGGGTGTTGTCAAACTTTGGGAGGTGTTTCTGAGTTTTACAAGCAGATAAGCTGAGGTATCTATGGAATGTAAAGCAGTATGTAGTATTCCTTTTTGGAAACAGCTTCAGGCCTTTAGGTTTCTTCCTTAATTCCTGACCTTCATTCTCTGAGTAATGGACAATGAAGAGCCCGCCCTTCTTAGTATGATGAGTCTGTACAGAATTAAGTCCAACTGTGCTGTTCCTAATATGTAGAGACATACTGCTCAGCCATAGTCTCCTGTTGGTAAGCCCTCCAGAAGAGCCCATTCCAGTAGTCTTTGTCTTTCTTACAGGATAGTTCTAGACACACAGAATCTCTACTTTCTCTGATGAAATCCAGAAGAATCAACAGACCCATTGGATCCCCACACATGAATGACTCAAGTCTATATGCAGCTTTCTCTCAATATTTATGCCTGAAGAAATTCCCTGAATCCTGTCCACACCATGAACAAAACCTGAGGCTTAGTTCTATGAATCAGCTTCTGCATCAAAATTCCTCATTTGGTTATCTACCCCAAGTGTTTTTTTGTTTTGCCATGTTGACATTCCCAGTCCTATTTATTATAAAGAGGGAGCATACCAGGTATTCATGGTATGATATATATAGACCTTTTCTTCCAGTGCCCTTTTAATCTATGATGTTTGTCTCCAACAGCCAGCTCTTCACTTGTTTTCCACTGATGTTACCACAGTAGTAAGGACCTATGAGTGGTGCCTCTGAAGGAATACTAACTAATTATGTGCAGATTAAACATGGACATCCTTTGTGTGCAATTGTGAAAGTGCTCTTTTTTGCTATCATCTATTCCCAGGCCTCCTTCTATCACACAGCACCCGTACTAGGCCTCTCTTTTCATTTTCAAAGACAAGCCTAATTCTGTTGTATGCTTGCTCTCAGACAGAGCTATCTAGACACTTTTGTTGGACTTTCAGATTTTACAAAGATTTCTTGGCTTTCAAGTTCTCAGACTGTTAAAATCTATGAACTCTCACCTCTTCCATCACATTTTCATCACCATGATGCCACATTCTTCTGCCAGAAATGATAAAACATCATAAACAAGGTTTCTTTTGTGTTACCTTAACACAATGTAGACTCATATGAGAAGGAGGAACCTCAATTGAGACTATTTTTCTATGAAATGGATTGTATAAATGTCTGTTAGCTCCTCCGATGAGTAATGATAACTATGGCAGTGTAGAGACCTTTGTTGGAGTTGTCTATTTTTGGGAGGTGGTTTTCACTGTACAATGAGTCAAGTGTAATTACCTATGGAGGACAAAGTACTGTGTAGTATTATGTATCTCTTTCAGTGTAGTATGTATGTATTCTCTTTGACTACTTCTCTCTATATTTCTTCCTTTTTTCTGTGCCTGTTCTCTCTTTGTGGTGGTAAGTGAAGTTCTTATTCTGCTTACTATGATAAGTTTTTCCATAATGAAGCCAAAGTGTAAGGATCTAAATAATTGGAGGCCTACAGCTCAGCCATTAAGTCTTTCTGGTGAGATCACCAGAACTTCTGCTTGTAGTGTCATCTTCACTGTGGCAGGAAGTTCCAGTCACACAGATGTGTATTATCTCTGTTGAATTCCTGGAGAACAAAGATACACAATTTACCCCGTTACTGGGTATAGATTTTGTTTATTGGTTTTCCCTTAATATGTTCTCTGCATCCCTCCAGTCTACACCAAGGCCATAATACAAAGACCTTTGTCCCATCATGCAGCCTTTGCATATAACTCCCTCAGTCAATACTCTACCTCCCAACTACCTTTTCAATCTCTACACACCAATTCCTATTTCTGATGCACATGGCAAAAGCCAGGTTGGAATGATGTGATCTACAGGCCTCTGCATTTCAGTCCATGGCTCTTCATTTTGGATTGGCTCCTGGTACCCAGTTCCCCATTAAATTTCATGGTGATTTCCCTCAGTAGTAAGATCAGAATTGGAATTTGGAGTGGAGGTTGCCTAGCTAAGTATGAGCAGATTACACATGACTGTCCATTGTGTACAAGTCTCAACTCTGTCCTCCAGTGCCATCTCCTGTTTCTAGCCCTTCATCAGATTGCACATCACTTGCACTGGACTTTCCTCTTTAGTACTTCAAATACAACTCCAATTTTGCTGTGTATAAACTTGCAGACCAGGCTTCCTTAGACATATTTTTTGTTCTTCCAGTTCTTAAACAGATTGCCTGGCTTTGAGGCTCTCAGATTGTCAGGATTCTATTAAATCTTGCATCATTATTTTTACATCAGATTCTGTACTAGCAGGAACCGGTTGTGACATTTCTCTACACTGGGTGATAGTGAGTCACTATTGTGCTTGTGTTGTATTAACAATCTAGAGTTATATGAGAAGGAGCCTCAAATGAGAAATCTCCTTTTTGAAATGGTCTATCAAAAGGTATGTTGGCCCTCTGTAGGTGTTTCAAAGTTTTTAGAAGAGGCTCATGGTTTTAGAAGAAGGCAAGCCTAGGTATCTATGGACTGCAAAGTATTATTTTCTATTCCTTAGAGACATCTGCTTTAATTATCACCTCTAATTTTGTCCTTGATGGCTGACCTGTCTTCTCTAAATGAGGGACCATGAAGTGTCTTGCTTGTTATGGTAAGTTACCTAAACATTAGCCCCACTGTGTTGTTCTCAATATGTGGAGACTTACAGATCTGTCATTGTCTCTTGTTGGTGAGCTTTTCAGAAATTCCCCTTCCAATACCATTGTCAATATGCCAGGACAGTTCTGGTCAAACAGATACTATAATAAATGTGTTGCTATATTCTACCCCCACATACTAAGGACTACATATGAATGCATACTTCAGACAACATATCTTCCTGATTAGATTCCTTGAATCTCTCCTGTGAACAGCATGAACAAAACCACACGACTATGTCTAACATATATTTTCTTAGGTCCACTTGTCAAGTCCCCCATTTCTTTTGCAAACTCTACACTCCCAATCCAGTTTCTCATGGACAGGACAGGTATGTGGTATGAATTAATGATGATGTATATGATATATTTCTGGTATACATGTCTTTACTATCCCAACCAAAGCTACTCTTTAGCTTCACTCTAGTTACCAGGGCCTATATTCAATTCAAAGTTCTATTCTCCCAATTGTGAGTCCACAATTTTAGCATTCATGAGAAGAGATATAGATAATATGTACAGATTACAAATAGATTTCTTACATTGGCAATTCTGACTGGTGCCCTACAGTGTCACCTCCTGTTCCCATGCCTACACTACACCGGCACTGGTCTACCCTGTTAATACTCCCAGATAAAAATCCATTTTTGCTCTGTTCCTAATTTCAGACCATGCTTTTCTAGAAACATTTGTTGAACTTTCATCTTTGACAGAGATTGCTTAGGTTTTAGGATCTCAGACTGATTATGATGATACTATTAACCCTATAATCTTACATCATAATTTAATCAGACTGAGAACAACATACACTATGCTGCCATATTCATTTGCCATGTGTGGGAGAGCCTCACCATGATGGTTTGTGTTGTATTACCTTTATACAATCTAAAGTCATTTGAAAAAAATTACCCTAATTGAGAACATTCCTCCATGAAATTGTCTGTAGAAAAGCATGTTTATAGCCCATTTGTAGGGATTCTTAAAGAAGCGTGGATCCCTCTGTGGTTGTTGGTAAACTTTGGGAAGTGGTTTTGGATTTTACAAGAAGGCATTCCATAATACCTATCGAGTGTAAAGAATTATGTAGCATTTCTTAAACGTATCTAATTCAGTTCTTGCCTCTAGGATTCTTTCTTGATACTAACTTATGTTCACTTACTAGTGGTCAGTGAAGCTCCTATTCTGCCTTCTTTGATAAGTTTTCCCAGAATTAAAACCAACAGTGATGTTCTTAATATGTGGTGACTCACAGCTTAGCCTATTTATCTTATAGCGAGCTCTCCACAAGCTTTCCTTCCATGAACTGCGAGAGTAATGTCACACTGATACTGGAATATTTCCCTTTAATTTCTGGAGACTGAAGTTACATATTTTACTACCCATGATACTCCCTAAACATGCATACAGATTTTGTCCTAAATTATTTTTTGCCTCAAAAACTTCCCCGAATCTCTGCCATCCTTACCATACACACAACCACAGGCCTAGGTCCTATCCTGTAATTTCTGCATCTAACTTCCTCAATTGGTCTGAGGGACCCCAGATGTGTTTGTGATTTCTGTGCTTGCAGTCCTTTTCAAGACTGACAGGTCACATACATGGATTCCAGATGAGATCTACAGACCATTGCCTTCCAGTTCCTTGCTCATTTCTCCATGCATGTCTTCAGTCAAAATGGTCTGCACACAACTTATTGGTAAGTTTTTCCAGAAGTACATTCTCAAGTAGAGTCTCAATGACAGGGGGCCTACATAAGTATGCCCAGGATTCTCATTGGTGTCCATTATTTCAAGTCTGAACCTAGCACTCCAGTCCCTTTTCCTATTACCAGGCCTACCCCAGATGACAGAGCACCTGAACTGTGTGTGCTTCCCTATTTAGTATTCTCAAATGCAACCCCAATTCTAATCTGTACAATCTCCCAGACCTTGCTTCTCTATACCCATTTGCTGGATTTCTGACCTGGATTGCCTAGATTTGAGCCTCTCAGACTGTTTCTCAGAATTCTATTAACCCTGAAATCTTGCATCATTTTTTAAGCAGATTCAATACCTTATGGAATATGCTGCCACATTCTTCTGCTGGAATATTGGAGCCTCACCATAATGGTTTGTGTACTACTAACGTGACATCATGTAGATTCATCTGAGAAGAAGGAACCTCAATTGAGAACATACCTCCTTGAAATGGTGTGAAGTAAAGCCTGTTCAGAGCTCTCTTTAGCTATGACTCTTACCGTAGTGTGTAGTCATTTATGGGTGTTGCCATATATCAGAGGTCATTTGGGATTGTTCAGGAAGTCTAAGTGAAATACCAATGGATTACCAAACAATATGCAGTACACCTTAATGTTATCCAGTTCTGTTCCTGCACCCAGATTTCTTACTTGATTCCTGACCTGTATTCTCTCACAGTCAAGCTACTTAAAAGCTTCCCAAATTGACAGTCAAGCTACTCTCCTGCTGCTATGGTCTGCTATTACAGATATAAGCCTAACTGTGATACTCCCAGTGTGTGTAGACATAAAATTCAGTCATTGACCCTTTTTGGTGAGCTGTCCAGAAGCAATCTGTCCATGGCATCTTGACTGTACCATGATAGTTCTGGTCCAATAGATCTTACACTACTTCTGTTGCTATCCTAGAGAACTAAAATATCCCTTATACTCCCACACTCTAAGTACTAACTCCCAATGCAGATGTCTCTTAACAACTTTGCCCGAACAACTTCCCTGGATCAGTCCTGTGCACATCGTCCACAAAACCGGAGGCATCTGTCCTACCTATCATGCAGTTTCCTCATCTAAATTTCTCAATTATTTCTCTAGCCTTGACCTTACTTTGTCATGTGTGCACTGCCATCCCTGTTTTTTATGGATAGGTCACATACCAGGCTTGCAGAAAGAGATCTGTAGAAGTTGTTTCCAAGTTTCCATCTTAACATACCATGCTTGGATCCAAGCACTCACCTCTGCAACCAATTTCCTGAATAGTTTTCTCCAACAGTGGGTCCAGAAGTATAATTAAAATGGTAGTTCTAAGTAAGTATGTCCAGATTTTACATGTGTTTTCTTGGTGGGCAAGATTGAAACTTGTCTTCCAGTCTCTGTCCTATTATCTGGCCTATCTTTTTTCCACAGACCCAGCACTGGTGTGATTGTTTAGTATTCCCAAATAATAACCCATCGAGCTCTGTGCTTACTCCCAGATCATACATCTCTAGGACCTTTTACTGTATTTCCAGCACTCACACAGATTGCCAGGTTTTGATTCTTCAACATTTTTCCTCAGGATTCTATTAACCATGTCATCTTGCATCATTATTTTTCTGCAGATTCAGTGTTACGTGTACCCTTCTGCCACATACTTCTGCCAGTTGTGATAGAGCCTCACCATGATGGTTTGTGCTGTGTTATCTTGACACTTTCTTTAGTCGCTTGAGAAGATGTAACCTCAATTGAGCATATTCCTCCATGAAATGGTCTGTAGAAAATCCCTTTGAGAGCTCCCTTGAATAATGACTCTTAGGACAGTATGGGTCCCTTTATTGGTGTTGCCAAACTTTGGGTTACTCTGGTTGTACCAGAGGAGAGCATAGATATCATTGTAGTCTAATGTGTTATATAGTATTCCACAGTGGAGTCTCTTCCAGTTCTTGCCCATAGGTTTCCTCCTGGATTCTTGACTTGTGTCCCCTCAAAGATGGAAAATGAAACTCTTTCCCTACTTAATGTGGTAAATTTTCCAAGAACCAAATCCAATTGTGTGGTTCTCTACATGTGGAGACAATCTGACCAGCCATTGTCTCTTGTTTGTAACCTCCCAGAAGCTCCATTTCCGGTGCCATCATGACTGTTCCACTCTAGTTTTGTTTGAACATATCCTGCAATACCTTTGTTGAATCCCTGGAGATCTAAGATATCTTTTCCTCTTCACACACTCATGCTTAACTTTCAGTGCCTATTCTCTCAAAATCTTTATCTAAATGGCTTCAGTGAATCTCTCCTTTCCTTACCATGTATGTAATCACATGCCTAGGTCTTATCTTTCAGCTTCTTTATTTATATTCCTCAATTATTTTTTTAAGCCCTAGCTTCCTTTGCCATCTCTACACTCCCAGTTCTGTTTCTGATGTTCAAAGTACTAATCAGTTATGTATGATGAGACTTAAAAATACTTTTCTTTCCAGTTACCTCCTCACCCTGCTTTGATTTGCTGAAGACACCAACTAGCAGTGGTGTCACAGTCCAGTAAAAACTTCCAGGCTTGTGCAAAATGAATATGAGTCAGCAGGAGTGACCAGGATCAGCAAGGATGCCAGAAGTTTTCTACCATGCCTGTCTCCAGGAATTGAAGAGCTGGGAAGATGTGATACTAACAGTGTTGTAAAGGGCTTTTGTCACTGTCAGTTGTGTAGTATTTATAGTCCCTCCAAGTATCATATGTCCTCCCATAGGTCTTTGCTTAGCAAAACACCATGATGTATGCCTGTCTTAGCAAAATTTCATGTGAGTCTGAAATCACTCTGCCAGTTGGCCTGAGTTTGTAGAAGCAGCAAAGTGCCCTTAGAATAGTGCCAGAATTTTTTTTGAGTCTTTCCTTTTATAACATCACAATAAATGTGACCATTAAGGAATGGCAAGGCATAGCAAAACCATCTACCATCATCTACCATCTCCTTGGTTCATCTTAACATCATGTGTCCTTTCACATGATTGCTTTAGCAACATGTGTGACCCATCCAACCATCATTTGCCATAAATGACTCTCCAAAGAACCCACATGTTTCTATTATATATACTGGTTTACATTAAAGAATTTTCTTTTTTCTCTAACATGAATGATCTATAATCAATACAAAAAATATAACAACTTTCACATTTTAAATAAATAGCTTATATACAAGATTGTCAAAAACATTCTAACAAAACAACTTTAACTTTCTATCAATATGCAATAATTAACTGTAACCTTCCAATTAATATACAGTATTTCAAAAAGAATTTAAATTTCTATTATTTTACTGAATTTCAAACAAACTGATTTTAGGTTGCAAATGACATAAATAATCAAAAAAAATAAAGTTCTGTTAATCTATGATAATATAAAAAAACCTTAAATTGCTATTAATATACAAGAATTCAGAAAAATGAATCTAAATTTCTACTGACATATAATAGTGATCAAAACCAATAAATTTTTATTAATATGCAATAAAACATAAAATGTTTAAATTTCTATCAATGTGTAATTATTAAAAGCCATTAAAGTACTATTAATATATTATAATTCAAACAAAATGAATTTAAATTTCTATCAAATTTCAATAATTAAAGAAAAATATAAAATTCCTATAAATATACAATACTTAAACATAAACCTAAAAAGTCTATTAAAACACAATAATTTAAACAAAATGACTTTAGAAATATCTACTAATATACAATGCTAAGTAAAAGCGGTAAATTTCCATTATTATGCAATAAAAATCAAATTTAAAATCCAGGCAATAAACAGTAATGAAAAAAACACTAAAGTTTCATTAATATATTATAATTCAAATAAAATGACTTTAAACATCTATCATAATACAATAATTAAGCAAAAGCATAAAATTTCTATAAATATACAATGTTTAAACAAAAACTTTAAGCTTCTATTAATATACAATAATTCAAATGAAATGACTTTAAATTTCTATTAATATAAAATAATTGAACAGAAAATTAAAATTTCTATGAATATATAATAATTCAACAAAAGCCTTAAATTTCTACCAGTATACAATAATTTAAATAAAAGACATTAAATTTCTGTTAAAAAATAATTCAAACAAAATGACTTTAAATTTCTATGAATATACAATATTAAACTAAAGCTATATGTTTTTTAATACACAATAAAACAAATCAACTTTAACTTTCTCCTACAATAATAATAAAATCAAGCCGCCCCTCTGGAATTCCACTTCCCTTCCGCCCCTGCCTGGTCCTTTGGGCTGGTACAGACACAGAATCGGTCTGCTCTGGTCCTGTGGAGATACTGAATTCCGAGTCATCCTAGAAAAGCCACTGCACTCAGAGCAGCTGGTAAGAACTCCATCTCACTTCCTAAGCCGCAGAGATACATCTGGGAGCCAGGGACATTCAGGGCACAGCAGCTACCCAAACCCCACCCCTCCAGAATTCCACTTCCCTTCCGCCACTGCCTGGACCTTTGGGCTGGAGCAGACACAGAGTCGATCTGCTCCTGTCCTGTGGAGAAACTGAATCCTGAGTCATCGAGGAGCCACTGCACTCAGAGCAGCTGGTAAGAACTCCATCTCACTACCTAAGCCCCAGATATACGTCTGGGAGCCAGGGACATTCAGGGCACAGCAGCTACACAAACCCTGCCCCTCCGGAATTCCACTTCCCTTCCGCCCCTGCCTGGACCTTTGGGCTGGAGCAGACACAGAGTCGGTATGCTCCTGTCCTGTGGAGAAACTGAATCCTGAGTTATCGAGGAGCCACTGCACTCAGAGCAGCTGAAACTGAATCAGGAGTCTTCGAGGACCCACTGCACTCAGAGCAGTCAAGGAGCCACTGCACTCAGAGCAGAAGGATTTCCAGATCCAAGAGGTGGCCTGAGTCCCAGGAGTTCTTCCATCCAGGAGATTAGGAGCATAAGACCACAGAGACATCTGGACTCCGAGGAGCTCTGCAATAAGCAAGATAACTGGAAATACAGACTCCAGTCTTACACAGTGAGGGCAGGTACCACTAGAGTTAACCAGATGGCGAAAGGCAAGCGCAAGAACATAAGCAACAGAAACCAAAGTTTCTTGGCATCATCAGTACCCAGTTCTTCCAATATAGCAAGCCCTGAACACCCCATCACACCTGAAAAGCAGGATTCAGAATTAAAATCACTTCTCATGATGATGATAGAGGATTATAAGAAGGAATTAAGTAACTCCCTTAAAAAAATACAGGAGAGTACAAGTAAACAGATAGAAGCCCTTAAAGAGGAAACACAGAAATCCCTTAAAGAAATGGAAGAAAACACAAAGAAGGGATTAAACAAAAACATTCAGGATCTGAAACTAGAAATAGAAACAATAAAGAAAGCTCAAAGGGGGACAACCATGGAGATAGAAAACCTAAGAAAGAGATCAGGAGTCATAGACGCAAGCATCACCAACCGAATACAAGAGATAGAAGAGAGAATCTCAAATGCAGAAGATACGGTGGAAAATATTGACACAGTTGTCAAAGAAAATGTAAAATGCAACAAACTCCTAACTCAAAACATCCAGGAAATCCAGGACACAATGAGAAGACCAAACCTAAGGATAATAGGTATAGATGAGAATGAAGAGTCCCAAGTTAAAGTGCCAGTAAATATCTTCAACAAAATTATTGAGGAAAACTTCCCTAACCTAAGGAACAAGATGCCCATAAACATACAAGAAGCCTACAGAACACCAAATCGAGTAGACCAGAAAAGAAATACCTCCCGTCACATAATAATCAAAACATCAGATGCACAAAACAAAGAAAAAATACTAAAAGCAGTAAGGGAAAAAGGTCAAGTAACATATAAAGGCAGACCTATAAGTATTACACCAGACTTCTCACCAGAGACTATAAAAGCCAGAAGAGCCTGGACTGACATCATACAGACCCTAAGAGAACACAATTGCCAGCCCAGATTACTATACCCAGCAAAACTCTCAATCACTGTAGATGGTGAAACCAAGATATTCCATGACAAAACCAAATTTGCACAATATCTTCCCACAAACCCAGCACTTCAAAAGATAATTGATGGAAAACACCAACACAAGGAGGGAAACTACAACCTAGAAAAAGCAAGGAAGTAATCTTCCAATAACCCCAAAAGAAGATAACTATACAAACATAACTTTACCTCTAATAACAAAAATAACAGGAAGCCACAATCATTTTTCCTTAATATCTCTTAACATCAATGGACTCAATTCCCCAATAAAAAGACGCAGACTATCAGACTGGATACACAAACAAGACCCAGAATTTTTCTGCATACAAGAAACGCACCTCAGTGACAAAGACAGACACTACCTCAGAATAAAAGGGTGGAAAACAATTTTCCAAGCCAATGGTCCCAAGAAACAAGCCGGAGTAGCCATTTTAATATCAAATAAAATCGACTTTCATCCAAAATTAATCAAAAAAGATAAGGAAGGACATTTCATACTCATCAAAGGAAAAAACTACCAAGGTGAACTCTCAATTCTGAACATCTATGCTCCAAATGCAAGGGCACCTACATACATAAAAGAAACTTTACTAAAGCTCAAAACACACATTACACCTCACACAATAATAGTGGGGGATTTCAACACCCCACTCTCAGCAATGGACAGATCATGGAAACAGAAACTACACCGAGACACTTTGACATTAATAGAAGTTATGAACCAAATGGACTTAACAGACATCTATAAAACATTTTATCCTAAAACAAAAACATATACCTTTTTCTCAGCACCTCATGGTACCTTCTCTAAAATAGACCATATAATTTGTCACAAAACAACCTTCTACAGATACAAAAAGATTGAAATAATCCCTAGCATCTTATCAGATCACCACGGACTAAGACTGGTCTTTAATAATAACAAAACCAATGGAAAACCCATGTGCACATGGAAACTGAACAACTCTCTACTCAATGATGACTTGGTCAAGGAAGAAATAAAGAAAGAAATTAAAGACTTTTTAGATTTCAATGAAAATGAGGACACATCATACCAAAACTTGTGGGACTCCATGAAGGCAGTGCTAAGAGGAAAACTCATAGCTCTAAGTGCCTACAAAAAGAAACTGGAAAGAGCACACACTAACAAGTTGACTGCACAACTAAAAGCCCTAGAACAAAAAGAAGCAAATACACCCAGGAGGAGTAGAAGGCAGGAAATAATCAAACTCAGGGCTGAAATCAACCAAATAGAAACTGAAAGAACAATACAAAATATCAATAAAACCAGGAGTTGGTTCTTTGAGAAAATCAACAAGATAGATAAACCGTTAGCCAGATTAACCAGAGGGCACAGAGAGAGTATCCAAATTAATAAAATCAGAACTGAAAAGGGAGACATAACAACAGAAACGGAAGAAATTAAAAAAATCATCAGATCCTACTACAAAGGCCTATACTCAACAAAACTGGAAAACCTGGATGAAATGGACAATTTCCTAGACAGATACCAGGTACCAAAATTAAACCAGGAGCAGATAAACCATCTAAATAGTCCCATAACCCCTCAGGAAATAGCAGCAGTCATTAAAAGTCTCCCCACTAAAAAAA
>NW_021612891.1:0-2383 GCF_004785775.1 Grammomys surdaster | reverse complement strand
AAACCGAATGCAAAATTTTATCTGAGATTAACTTGGATCGTAGACTTTAGTGTGTAAAGCCAACCATAAAGCTTTCTAGAAAAACAAAAAAAAAAAACAAAACAAAAACTCTAGAGATGGTGGAGTTTTCTTAGATTGTAGAATACATGAATCATAGAAAGGAACACTGATAAATTGTTGGACTTAATCAAATATTTAGCATTTTTCTCATCTAAAGACTATGAAAGTAAGCTGACTCAGTAGGAAAGCATATATGCTGTGTTGGGGAGTATGTGTGTGTAAGGAAAAATACAGACTATTTGAAAAATAGGTAAAAATACTTGAATAGAAGGCCACACAAAGGCCAAAACATAGGAAGATTGTTCAACATTGCCAGTCATCAAGGATATATGAACAAAATCACAGATATGACAAGTTTGGGTGAAATGGAAAAAAAGATAAAGCCATCGGCAAGCACTACAAACAGTAGAGACCTTCCAAAACTTTGACTTTATGTTGTTGGAGTATAAAGTCATGGAGGTGTTTGGGAAACTGTGGGTTTCTTAAATAGTATGCAGATTTCACGTCGTTTATTCTCAGATATTAGCCTAAGGAAGTGAAAAATATGATCAAGAAAAATCTTGTTTGAGGATATCAGGATAGCAATTGTATTCACAATCCCCCTCCCTCAAATAAAACGTAGCCATATCTGCAGACAGAAGGAATTACAAACTTACAAATTCACACTATGGGTTCTACTTACAGAAAAAAGTCAAACCGCTGCTGTAGCCAATGTTGTGGACAAGTCTCAGCAACTTTATGCCAAATGAGAAAAAACAGATAAAAAAAATTATAAAATCTACCACTACATTTTTGTGAAAGTTTAAAATAGATGAAACTAAACTGTAGCAATCAAATTCAAATCAGTGGGTTGCTTGGTGAGGCAGGAGCTGGCCGGGGAAGGAGCTTCATGGGAACTCATGAGTCTGAATGGTAGGCAGTCTGTGTGTGTGTGTGAACTGACTGTCAGTTTGGTGCCTGCAGAAATGCTGCTGCTTATCAAGCTGGGACTGAGTCTTTATTAACAAGAGCACAGGCAGGTTACGAGTATTTCTTTAGTAGTTAAGACTTCTCTTTATTTATTGTGATAAGCAGCCTTTTCTCCTAAATGTTTTACTACGTTTGAGAGTTTTGGCCACTTTGCAGTTTGAGGAACTATTTTTAGTACCTTCTTTGAGCTCAAGGATAGTTTCTAAATATGGAAAAGGTGATCCTTATAGTATCAGCTGGAATGGTCCCTACAGAAGCTCACTCGCCACGCCCATCCTTCTGGGTCACCGTTCTCCAAGGCAGTGGTTCTCAGTCTTTTGTCATTGTGTCTTACCAAAGCATTTGGCACTATCTGGAAAGACTGCCATTGTCACCGTTATAGAGAAGGCTGTGTTGTGTTACTGGCATCTAGTGGGCAGAGACTTCTAACCATCCTGAAGCACAAATTTTCACCCTGAAAATTTGCTTGGTCCAAAGTTACATGGTACTCAGGTTGGGAAATTTTGTTGTAGGTCTATCTTCCATCACTGAAGTTGAGGGAGTCTGTCAGTTGTTGTCTGTACTCACAGCTCAAATCAGTTGTGTAAACTGGGGTGGTTCACAGTACGTATCTCTTTCCTGCCTGAAGTTAATATCAAATATTTGTAAGCATATACCATCTTAATTGTGGAGATAAGGCCACGAATCCAAAGCACTTGGAACTGTGCATCATTTGTGTTGACCATGAGTGTAAGATGTTGTAGGCTTCCTTTTCAACTATTTCATTAAGTAGTTGTTTTTCTTTAAAGGGGGATTATAAAAGGTAATGTCTTCTCTTTTATTTCTCCCTCCACAGAATGACAGGAAGGGAGTTTTTCTCTCGTTTCCCAGAACTGTATCCCTTTCTTCTCAAACAATTGGAAACCGTAGCCAGTACAGTGGACAGGTAAGTCAAGAATACACTGCAAGAAGTGCAGTCACAATGTGAAGTATTTTATTAATCATGATTTAGGTCGGATAGGGTGGCTCATGCCTGTAATCTCAGCCTTCAGAAGATAGAGATAGGATAGCCACCAGCTATGGGTTAAATAACCAGATCCATCTCAAGAAAACAGACATTGGGAGAGGAGGAGCTGTGGAGAGATGGCTCAGCAGCTAAGAGCACTGTCAACTCTTCCAAAAAACTCAGGTTCACTTCCCAGCACCCACATAGCAGCTCACAGCTGTCTGTAAGTCCAGTTCAGGGGATCTAGTGCCTCCTTCCGGCCTATGTAAGCACCAGGTGCAATGAGGTATACAGACATATATACACAGGCAAAACACCTGTAAAATAAAAAATTTAAAATGAACACTGGAGTAGATGAAGTGTCTCAGC
>NW_021612890.1:0-5048 GCF_004785775.1 Grammomys surdaster | reverse complement strand
TGGGAAGGGCTTAACTTGGCGGGCTTTACCATGGCACATGCGCAGTATACTGGTTTACTAGGAAGAATTATGGCAACAGCGCCACCTAGCGATGGCGGACTTTGCTTGCACTCGCTGCGGCTCCCAACATCTGCCCCTTTTTTGTTTAAATATAGAGGGTGGCAGAGGTCCCTGGGAAGGTTTCGTAACTCCCAATTTTGGGGGGTCTCACGGCGGGTCTGAGTCTCTTTAGATGGCGGTGCTCAAACTCTTACCCGTCACGGGGCCAGCCTCCCCACCCGAGGCTGTCCTGTCTTAGGTGGCCGAGACTTATCCGTCCACTCCGTTATTGACTTACCAGACCTTCTATCCATGGAACGAACACCTTAGTGGGCAGGGACTGTGTATAGAAATGTTTGAGGCTTTACAGGGTGTCTATACCAGAAGCCCTTGGTTACAGTGGCTGAGGAATCTGTCTAGTGTGGTACCAGTTACGTCTCAAACTCAAGCCTGATCAAGCGAATTCCATCTTGGGGGAATAAGCGATCAAAGAACCAACAGTTTAAGACAGTCTCCCTTACCCTATCAGGTGCAATGGAAACAAGTCCTCTGAGTGCAAGGGCTAAGGGGAACAGAAAGAGATGCAAACACCCATCCCTGTGCAATGGAGTCGTCTCCTAGGGGTGCAAGGGCTGTTTGCCTCAAAATTTGGGTACCACAGCTTACACAGACAAGGATCAGCCAGGCCAGGACTCCTCACAGACCTAGTGTAATGGGCAATTCCTCTGGGGTGTAACGCTGATGGCCTAACATTTAGCACCACCACGTGGGGGAAGGACTGTTCATATTCGAAGCAGTGAAAGCCACATTGTAGGGAAAGCCCCTAGTACTTTGGTCACAAACGCCTGTGCAATAATAGCCTTGCCAAGATTCTGTTGAGCTATGAGTTCACAAACCAATCAAAGGATGAATACTAAACCACAACTTAGGGTATACCAAACAGGCCTACTCCTACCCACTTAAAAAAAGGAAAGAAAAGGAAAGGAAAAAAGAAGGCTGGAGAAATCCAGGGGGTCCTTCAGTCAGGGACAGATCCACGCGTCGAGTTGATGTTCACCACAACTGTTCTCAATCTTCTGAGTGTCTCACTGAAGTTTTCCGACCAATTTCCTGTAAGATACTGAAACAATTTTCTGGACAGATTAGTTACACGAGTAAAGTTTTTATACTGTACACTGGTGATGTAAAGTGTACCCAGTTTTCTCTCACATCTCAATTGGGCTAATTGAAAGAGGATATCTAATCTCTCTCTCACTAAATCAAGGCGTTGATTAAGGATCATTAGCCTGCCTATTAGTTGGGCGCTGGAGGAGGTTTGAAGGTTAACAGTGTCTGCCACCGTGGCTGACAATTGGGGGTAGTGTCCACCTGAACAGAAGTTGACATAGCAATCCCAGTGGCAGCGGTGGTAATGGCACTAATTAATATCGTCGCCACTATGGCTGTAGTTATACCAAAATCCCTTCCCTGTCTAAACAATGACAAAGCGGAAGGAGTCTCCACGGGGATGGGAACCCATCGTATGACTCTGGCAACCATAGTGTGAGTGAATCTTTCAGAATTTTAACACTGGGACATCTAGCAGGTTTCATTGGTACAACTCTTAAAGGTGAAATTTGATAAAATAAACAAAAATACTAGGAACCTGTATCCCTTGGATCAGTACAAGGGCTATCATCAGAGCCTGGAGGGTCTGCCTGGATGTCACCTTCCAGTATCGCGAGTCGCCTCGTCAGCCGCTCTGGTAGCCAAAACGGATTGTCTTCTTCCTGTGGAAACACACAGACCGCTCCCCTGGCTTTTATTAAAATAGAATCTGGACTTTTTCATTGTCCGGTCAAGATGTCTTTTTATTTGTCCATCTCTTTTGGCCTATCAAGCTGAAAATGAGGTTTTAGCCAATTAATCTCTGTTAACAACTTTTGAGAATCACTTTTCTGGAGCAACAAGTAGTCTAAAATCTTAAAGCTCATTGTACTAGAGCAAGGGCTTGTAGAAAAACTCTTTTAGAGAGATCAGCCAATAAAATATACAACGAATAATATATACTGAGAGATTTAAACGCTTTAACCTTTTGTATTAAAGCAACAACAAAATTTTTTAAGGCCATTAATCATTCTTTGAGGCAAGCTTTTTTAATGAATGGCTTCATGGGCTCTCAAAATTCACAAGTATTTTCACTTAATGTAAACCTCTCACCTTTACCAGGAGGTAAAGGAACTATATAAAACAATCTTTTAAATCTATAATAATTTTATATGCATTTATTTGAATGGCAGCTGGAGTAGGCAAGTCAGGCTGTAGTGCCCCATTAGTTTTATAAATCTTAAATTTGAACTTTCTCTGTGTAGCCCTGGCTGTCCTGGAACTCACTCTGTAGACTAGGCTGGCCTCGAACTCAGAAATCTGTCTGCCTCTGCCTCCCAAGAGCTAGGATTAAAGGCGTGCGCCACCACCGCCTGGCTCTAGTGTTTTTTGGATTAACTGAATAACCAACTCTTTTTAGCTGAGTGAAGTATCAGATAAAGCCAAGCTGAAGGCAATCTTGTCCTCTAATAATTGTTAAATAGCCCCAGTTTCTTTTAATTATTAAGTTAAGATCAGGTCTTTTGTTACTAATAAGACCTAATACACCAGAGGAACCAAGGTCATTTTGTCTTCCATTACACTCAACAATTTTGGCCTGGCCCAAAAGCTGCTTTGAATTTCTTTGAGTCTGAGGCTGACCCCTCCCTAAGGGACAAGCAAGGCAATAAACCAATTCTAGAGAACACCCTTTTTGAGGCGGGACAGGACAAAAGGAAAGTCTGAAATCCAAGCTCCTGTCTCAACTACTCTGTTACAGCCTTAATTTAAATGTAAATGTTTTAATCTTGGCCTATATCCTGAGGCCTGGCCCAAGGATTATCTTTTCTGCACCAAGGACAGGTGTGTCAGGTAACCTTGGTCACCTGGCTGTTGTTTAAGCTTCTGTTCCTGGGACAGTCACTTTAAAAACTATCTAAATTTCTACATTTAAAATACTCCCCATCTCTATGGCTCTGTGTAGCTATGGCCAGACCCTGATTGTATGAGGGTGCAATTTCATTGCAAAGACAAGTATCTAAGTCTGTCTTTGCTTGTATGTTCTGAGGGCTGTATGGGCAGTTCAACCTGATTAATATCACACTGACCTTGTCTTACAAGCACGTTAAGATCTCAGCCTGCATGTCTTAATTTAAAATGTAAACGTTCTTAATCTCTAGCAGGCCAGCACTGTATCACAACTTGCTTTAAATATTTTTATTTAACTCTATCTGCTGTCCCCCTTTCCATAACATGGGCGAATCAAAAAAAATTTTTAAACTCAAGATTACAACTGCCAACTGTAGCCAATGGAATACTGGCAGTTTAACTAAACTTTAAATATCTTTTGTAGCATTAGAGTGTAACCATTAATTTTGAGAAGCAAAGGCAAAACCAATTTAAACAATCTACCCTTTTTTAAAATCAACACTAAGCAGACCACCCCTATGCTACAAAGTTTTTCCACCAATTCTCTACACATGAATGCATGAAGCAGCTTTTAATCTCATTGAAGAGACATTGGTCTAAAATCTTACTTTCTATATACCTGGTTTCTGAACGACTCCAACACTGAGCTAGTTCTACGACACCTTTCGTTATCAAAGTTGTAAATTTTTAATTACACCCAATAATTTAAGCCAATAGTCTATAACCAAGACATGTAGAACATTTTTATACTTTTAAAACCAATCTGAAACAACAATGAAATGGCTATATATCTTATTTTTAGATCAAACAAAATTTCTTGTCTTTCTAGCTGTAATTTCAAGAGAAAAGCACCTTGTCACAGAGGTTTTTCTAGGACAAAACGACTCTTAGCTTCTTTATAAAACCCAGAATGTTACTGGTCTCTTTTAAAAGCAGTTTATGTCAACCTCAATTCCTGAAAAGACTTTTTTAGCTCCCAAAGGTTGGATCAAGCAGTTTTAACGATCTTTCTTTTTGAACATGTAACAAACACAGAACATTTAGACAATGAAACAAACACAAACACGTGGACATTGGCGCGCCAAGGACAAGCGACAAAAGGACTCTAAGAACTACAGAGAATTTCAGGACGTCTCCCGAATTCTCTGCTTCTAGATGAACTCTGAAATAGCCTTTTCATTCTTTTTTGTTGACACAGCTCAGAGAGAGGGCACCTGTATTTTTTAAAACTCTTTCTCTCTCTCTCATATTTAAAATGTAACTTTTCATCTCGTTCATTGGAGATGTAGCGGGCAGTTATTTTAACACTTCAATACCCTGTTTTCTAATTCCTTTTAACCCTGTTCTTTCCACCTGAAGTGGCTTTTAGGCTGCAAGCAATGTCTGTTTAGAATTATCTCATTCACCTAGACTGTCTCTCCCAAAACTTTTCTTGTAAACACAGCCTCTAATTAACCATCACTAACTCCAGCACTCGATCTCGCGGCGGCGGCATCTATCCCCATCATCCACCTCTCCATCTGAATCTCCTGCCTCGGAGGAAGTCAGCCCCTCTGACTCAGAGGCACCAAGCCCCAGCGCTTCCTTTACCGGATAAAGAGATCTCTTTCTGAGGCTTATTTCTCTCCTGTCTCTCCCGAGAGTGTTTTTCCTCTCATCTATCATCCCCGTGAATTGATTTTTGGGGAGGCCTGATTTCTTAAATTTCTCTTTTCCTTTCTGAATTCCCAAGCGGTTTTTTTCTTTCTCTGTTTCTGACATGTGGGCCCGTAATTCGTCTATCACTCCCCAGCCCCCCGCCATAATCGAGCAGCTTTTCTCATCCTGCAAAACCAGAAGGAAGAGTACCAGCACTGTCTGGGGAGGGAGACGAAAAAAATCAAGACCAAACATTATCTCTCAGAGAACATTACCCCGTCATACGGTTCTGGATTCACTCCACGCGTGAGTGGAGGGTCTTCTCGAAACAGCGCCGGCGATGATGAATTCTCCCGGGTTTCACGGCACCAACTGTG
>NW_021612889.1:0-6861 GCF_004785775.1 Grammomys surdaster | reverse complement strand
TGGGGTAAGGGGACAACATAGGAAATGTAAATAAATCATCCAATAAAAAAAAAAAAAAGGAAAAAAAAACTGGCCCTCTGGTCAACAACCATTCCGTTGCTCTAATGTATACTTAATTTGATTCCACTAGAACTCCTTCACTTTGGGATATTATTTGTAAGGTCTATTTCATCATTTATTTCTGTACCTTCAACTTACCTGCCCCTTAAATTTGAACTGTGAGTCTTCTAAGCAATCAATTTACATGAATTGCTTCTCTGATCTTCCTTATACAATTTCCTCCGCCATATTATTGGTATATTCTAATCTTTTAAGTTCTCATTTGTTTGCAATATTTTTTTTTATTGGATATTTTATTTACATTTCATGTTATCTATCCCCTTACCCCATCCCCCACCCACCCGGGAACCACCCATCCCCTTACCCCTCTTCCTTCTTCTCCGTGGATGTAACCCCCACCTACCCCCCCCCACTCCCACTTCCCCACCCTCAAAATTCCCACCCCCTGTGGCATCCAGCCTTCATGAGGTCAAGGATCTCTTCTTCCACCTGTGCCCGTCAGGGCCCTCCAGTCTTACGTATTCAGCTGAAGCCCTGGATCCCTCACTAAGTGCTCCCAGGCTGGTGGTTAGGACCTTGGGAGCTGTGGTTGGTTGGTATTGTTGCTCTCCTCATGGTGCCACAAACCCTTTCAGCTCCTTCAGTCCTCACTCTAACTCTTCCATTGAGAACCTCATGATCAGTTCAATGGCTAGTTGTGAGCATCTGCCTCTGAATATGTCAGACTCTTGAAGGCCTCTGAGGAGACATCCTTATCAGGCCCTTATCAGCATGCACTTCCTGACTTCCACATCAGCATCTACCTTTGGTGATTGCACATGGGATGGATACTAAGGTGAAATGGTCTTCAAATGGCCTTTCCTTCAGTTTCTGTCCCTCACTTTGTCTCCATATTTGCTCCCTTGAGTATTTTGTTGCTCCTTCTAAGAAGAACTGAATCACCCCCACTTGGTCTTCCTTTTTTATGAGCTTCATGTGGCCTGTGAGTTGCATCTTGGGCATTTCAAGGTTCTGGGCTAATATCCAATAATCAGTGAGTGAATACCATGTGTGTTCTTTTGTGATTGGCTTACTTCACTCAGGATGATAATTTCTAGTTCCATCCATTTACCTAGGAACCTCTCGAATTCATTGTTTTTAATAGCTGAGTAATACTCCATTGTGTAAATATACCACATTTTTTGAATCCATTCCTCAGTTGAAGGACATCTGGGTTATTTCCAGCTCCTGGCTATTATAAATAAGGCTGCTATGAACCTAGTTGAGCATATGTCCTTGTTATATGTTCGAGCATCTTCTGGGTATATGCCTAGGAGTGGTATAGCTGGATCCTCAGGTAATGCTATGTCCAATTTTCTGAGGAACCGCCACACTGATTTCCAAAGTGGTTGCACCATCTTGCAGTCCCACCAACAATGGAGGAGTGTTCCTCTTTCTCCACACCCTCGCCAGCATCTACTATCACCTGAGTTCTTAATCTTAGCCATTCTGACTGGTGTGAGATGGAATCTCAGAGTTGTTTTGATTTGCATTTCCCTGATGACTAAGGACACTGTACATTTCTTTAGGTGCTTCTCGGCCATTCGAGTTTCTTCCATTGACAATTCTTTGTTAAGCTCTATACCCCATTTTTTAATAGGGTAATTTGGTTGTCTGGAGTCTACTTTCTTGAGTTCTTTGTATATATTGGATATTAGCCCTCTATCAGATGTAGGATTGGTAAAGATCTTTTCCCAATTTGTTGGTTGTCGTTTTGTCCTATTGACAGTGTCCTTTGCCTTACAGAAAATTTGCAATTTTATGAAGTCCCATTTGTCAATTCTTGATCTTAGAGCATATGCCATTGGTGTTCTGTTCAGGAACTTTTCCCCTGTGCCCAAGTATTCGAGGCTCTTCCCCACCTTCTCTTCTATTAGTTTCAGTGTATCTGGTTTTATGTGGAGGTCCTTTATCCACTTAGACTTGAGCTTTGTACAAGGAGATAAGAATGGATCAATTTTCATTCTTCTACATGTTGTCCTCCAGTTGAACCAGCACCATTTGTTGAAAATGCTGTCCTTTTTCCACTGGACAGTTTTAGCTCCTTTGTCAAAGATCAAGTGACCATAGGAGTGTGGGTTCATTTCTGGGTCTTCAATTCTATTCCATTGATCTTCCTGCCTGTCTCTGTACCAATACCAGGTAGTTTTTATCACTATTGCTCTGTAGTACAGCTTGAGGTCAGGGATGGTGATTCCTCCAGAAGTTCTTTTATTGTTGAGAATAGTTTTCGCTATCCTAGGTTTTTTGTTATTCCATATGAATTTGAGAATTTCCTTTTCTAACTCTGTGAAGAATTGAGTTGGGATTTTAATGGGGATTGCATTGAATCTGTAGATTGCTTTTGGCAAGATGGCCATTTTTATTATATTAATCCTGCCAATCCATGAGCATGGGAGATCTTTCCATCTTCTGAGATCTTCTTCAATTTCTTTCTTCAGAGACTTGAAGTTCTTGTCATACAGGTCTTTCACTTGCTTGGTTAGATTCACACCAAGGTATTTTATATTATTTGCAACTATTGTGAAGGGTGTCATTTCCCTAATTTCTTTTTCAGTCTGTTTATCTTTCATGTAGAGGAAGGCTACTGATTTGTTTGAGTTGATTTTATAACCAGCCACTTTGCTGAAGTTGTTTATCAGGTTTAGGAGTTCTCTGGTGGAAGTTTGGGGGTCTCTTAAGTATACTATCATATCATCTGAAAATAGTGAGATTTTGACTTCTTCCTTTCCTATTTGTATCCCTTTGACTTCTTTTTGTTGTCTAATTGCTCTGGCTAGGACTTCCAGTACTATATTGAATAGGTAGGGGGAGAGTGGGCAGCCTTGTCTAGTCCCTGATCTTAGTGGGATTGCTTCAAGTTTCTCTCCATTTAGCTTGATGTTGGCTACTGGTTTGCTGTAAATTGCTTTTACTATGTTTAGGTAGGGGCCTTGAATTCCTGATCTTTCCAAGACTTTTATCATGAAGGGATGTTGAATTTTATCAAATGCTTTCTCAGCATCAAGTGAGATGATCATGTGGTTTTTTTCTTTGAGTTTGTTTATATAGTGGAATACATTGATGGATTTCTGAATATTGAACCATCCCTGCATTCCTGGGATAAAACCTACTTGATCATTATGGATGATTGTTTTGATGTGTTCTTGGATTCGGTTTGCTAGAATTTTATTGAGTATTTTTGCATCGATGTTCATAAGGGAGATTGGTCTGAAGTTCTCTTTCTTTGTCGGGTCTTTGTGGGGTTTGGGTATGAGTGTAATTGTAGCTTCATAGAACGAATTGGGTAGTGTACCTTCTGTTTCTATTTTGTGGAATAGTTTGAAGAGAATTGGTATTAGGTCTTCCTTGAAGGTCTGATAGAATTCAGCACTAAAACCATCTGGTCCTGGGCTTTTTTTAGTGGGGAGACTTTTAATGACTGCTGCTATTTCCCTAGGGGTTATGGGACTATTTAGATGGTTTATCTGCTCCTGGTTTAACTTTAGGACCTGGTATCTGTCTAGGAAATTGTCCATTTCATCCAGGTTTTCCAGTTTTGTTGAGTATAGGCCTTTGTAGTAGGATCTGATGATTTTTTGAATTTCTTCAGTTTCTGTTGTTATGTCTCCCTTTTCAGTTCTGATTTTATTAATTTGGATATTGTCTCCGTGCCCTCTGGTTAATCTGGCTAACGGTTTATCTATCTTGTTGATTTTCTCAAAGAACCAGCTCCTGGTTTTATTGATATTTTGTATTGTTCTTTCTGTTTCTATTTGGTTGATTTCAGCCCTGAGTTTGATTATTTCCTGCCTTCTACTCCTCCTGGGTGTATTTGCTTCTTTTTGTTCTAGAGCTTTTAGTTGTGCAGTCAACTTGTTAGTGTGTGCTCTTTCCAGTTTCTTTTTGTAGGCACTTAGAGCTATGAGTTTTCCTCTTAGCACTGCCTTCATGGAGTCCCACAAGTTTTGGTATGATGTGTCCTCATTTTCATTGAATTCTAAAAAGTCTTTTATTTCTTTCTTTATTTCTTCCTTGAGCAAGTCATCATTGAGTAGAGAGTTGTTCAGTTTTCATGTGCACGTGTGTTTTCCATTGGTTTTGTCATTATTAAAGACCAGTCTTAGTCCGTGGTGATCTGATAAGATGCAAGGGATTATTTCAATCTTTTTGTATCTGTAGAGGCCTGCTTTGTGACCAATTATATGGTCTATTTTGGAGAAGGTACCATGAGGTGCTGAGAAAAAGGTATATTCTTTTGTTTTAGGATGAAATGTTCTATAGATGTCTGTTAAGTCCATTTGGTTCATAACTTCTGTTAATGTCAAAGTGTCTCGGTTTAGTTTCTGTTTCCTTGATCTGTCCATTGCTGAGAGTGGGGTGTTGAAATCCCCCACTATTATTGTATGAGGTGTAATGTGTGTTTTGAGCTTTAGTAAACTTTCTTTTATGTATGTAGGTGCCCTTGCATTTGGAGCATAGATGTTCAGAATTGAGAGTTCACCTTGGTAGATTTTTCCTTTGATGAGTATGAAGTGTCCTTCCTTATCTTTTTTGATTAATTTTGGATGAAAGTCGATTTTATTTGATATTAGAATGGCTACTCCAGCTTGTTTCTTGGGACCATTGGCTTGGAAAATTGTTTTCCACCCTTTTATTCTGAGGTAGTGTCTGTCTTTGTCACTGAGGTGCGTTTCTTGTATTCAGCAAAATTCTGGGTCTTGTTTGTGTATCCAGTCTGATAGTCTGCATCTTTTTATTGGGGAATTGAGACCATTGATGTTAAGAGATATTAAGGAAAAATGATTGTGGCTTCCTGTTATTTTTGCTATTAGAGGTAAAGTTATGTTTGTATAGTTATCTTCTTTTGGGGTTGTTGGAAGATTACTTCCTTGCTTTTTCTAGGTTGTAGTTTCCCTCCTTGTGTTGGCGTTTTCCATCAATTATCCTTTGAAGTGCTGGGTTTGTGGGAAGATATTGTGCAAATTTGGTTTTGTCATGGAATATCTTGGTTTCACCATCTATAGTGATTGAGAGTTTTGCTGGGTATAGTAATCTGGGCTGGCAATTGTGTTCTCTTAGGGTCTGTATGATGTCCGTCCAGGCTCTTCTGGCTTTTATAGTCTCTGGTGAGAAGTCTGGTGTAATTCTTATAGGTCTGCCTTTGTATGTTACTTGACCTTTTTCCCTTACTGCTTTTAGTATTTTTCTTTGTTTTGTGCATCTGATGTTTTGATTATTATGTGACGGGAGGTATTTCTTTTCTGGTCTATTCTATTTGGTGTTCTGTAGGCTTCTTGTATGTTTATGGGCATCTTGTTCTTTAGGTTAGGGAAGTTCTCCTCAATAATTTTGTTGAAGATATTTACTGTCCCTTTAAGTTGGGACTCTTCATTCTCATCTATACCTATTATCCTTAGGTTTGGTCTTCTCATTGTGTCCTGGATTTCCTGGATGTTTTGAGTTAGGAGTTTTTTGCATTTTGCATTTTCTTTGACAACTGTGTCAATATTTTCCACCGTATCTTTTGCATTTGAGATTCTCTCTTCTATCTCTTGTATTCGGTTGGTGATGCTTGCGTCTATGACTCCTGATTTCTTTCTTAAGTTTTCTATTTCCATGGTTGTCTCCCTTTGAGCTTTCTTTATTGTTTCTATTTCCATTTTCAGATCCTGAATGTTTTTGTTTAATTCCTTCTTTGTGTTTTCTTGCATTTCCTTAAGGGATTTCTGTGATTGCTCTTTAAGGGCTTCTATCTGTTTACTTGTACTCTCCTGCATTTCTTTAAGGGAGTTACTTAATTCCTTCTTATAATCCTCTATCATCGTCATGAAAAGTGATTTTAATTCTGAGTCCTGCTTTTCAGGTGTGATGGGGTGTTCAGGGCTTGCTATATTGGGGGAACTGGGTACTGATGATGCCAAGAAACTTTGGTTTCTGTTGCTTATGTTCTTGCGCTTGCCTTTCGCCATCTGGTTAACTCTAGTGTTGCCTGCCCTCACTGTGTAAGACTGGAGTCTGTATTTCCAGTTATCTTGCTTGTTGCAGAGCTCCTCAGAGTCCAGATGTCTCTGTAGTCTTATGATCCTAATCTTGGTGTTTGCTGCTCTGAGTGCAGTGGCTCCTCAGCTGCTCTGAGTGCAGTGGCTCCTCTAGGATGACTCAGGAGTCAGTATCTCCACAGGACAGGAGTAGATCAACTCAGTGTCAGCTGCTCTGAGTACAGTGGCTCCTTGGTTGCTCTGAGTGCAGTGGCTCCTCTAGGATGACTCAGGAGTCAGTATCTCCACAGGACAGGAGCAGGCCAACTCTGTGTCTGCCCCAGCCCACAGGACCAGGCAGAGGAGGAAGGGAAGTGGAATTCCGGAGGGGCGGGGTTTGGGTAGCTGCTGTGTCCTGAATGTCCCTGGCTCCCAGATGTGTCTCTGGGGCTTAGGTAGTGAGATGGAGTTCTTACCGGCTGCTCTGAGTGCAGTGGCTCCTCTAGGATGACTCAGGAGTCAGTATCTCCACAGGACAGGAGCAGACCAACTCTGTGTCTGCCCCAGCCCACAGGACCAGGCAGGGGAGGAAGGGCTATTTGCAATATCTTTAGCTGCTATTTTATTTTGTGCTTTATTTTTCTTGTTGCATTTATTTTGCCTTTGTATGCGTTATCTAAGCTTTTTAATGAGTCTTGCTATATTTATGTATACTGTTCCTTAAAATATTCCCTATAGGAGGAGCTAATGTGGGAGGAGTTAGGAGAGGAAGAGGAAGAGGAGGAGTAAGGAGGAGAGGAGA
>NW_021612888.1:0-4007 GCF_004785775.1 Grammomys surdaster | reverse complement strand
AGGAAGGAAGGAAGGAAGGAAGGAAGGAAGGAAGGAAGGAAGGATACTGACTCTTCCTTCTCCCTGAAGCTCACAATACCCATAGCTCCTCAACTAAGTGTGAAGGCTCATGAACTGCTTCCTGTTCTATGCGAGAATGTTGAGTGGCTTGATCTGTGCAGGTTTCATGGAGGCAGCCATTGCCACCGAGAGACTGTGAGTACAATGGTCCCACCATACCCAGAAGACACTGTTTTACTATGGTCTTCCCTCATCTCCATTTCTTACATCTTTCAGCCTTAATTTCTGATCCTTCCTCATTGATGGCCCTTTAACTTTGGGAGCTGTAATGATATCTGGTTTGTGGCTGAACGCTACTTAGGTGTATTCTAGGCAATTTGATAAATTGTGAGGTTCTGCATTAAACACTGTCCAGTGCACAAAGACATTTCTCTGGTGAGGTGTGAGAGAGGCACTAATCTATCGTTAGAGATAAGAACTTTGAGAACAGTTTAATTCTGCATCCTAAATGGGACAAAATAATAGTATTAGGTTCCTGCTCCCCCGCCACCCCGCAACCCAGGGACCCAGAGCTTCCCAACTTTGTGTACTTTAATAGATTTTCAACATTAAGCATGTGTTTCATTCTCAAAAGCAGGTTTAGATCCAATAAGAAAGTGGTTGGTTCCCCTATGACATTCATGTCTCTCTTGTAACCATGGGTATATCTTGCCACCCTGGTTGTCATTGTAGTTCACAGGGTTCACAGCTGGGTGAGACTACGGACGACTTGTTCCCTGCAGAAGCCTGCATAGCAGTGCCATATAGCCTAGCACACTAGGCAGCAGGAAGGATGCTTCGTGGAGAGTATCAACTGGGTTAGTTTAATTTCCTCATGTTCAAACAGATAACCGTTTCTTGTCATATTAATGGCTGGAATTTCACTACTTGATTTTATTTCTTTCATGTAATTAAAATTTAAAATTCTTATGCTATCAAACTTATCAGTTTACTTGTTTCTGGTGACTAGGCATTATGTTTTCCAGAGCCAAAATCTTTTCACAAAAAAAATTATTTTTAAAAATCTATGCATGTTTCTTCTGATGTCTGTCTTTTTGCTCTAGAACTTGAATTTTTTTAAAAAATAAAATATACTATATTACTATAAATTCAAATAACTACCAGAAGATTAAAACCCACAAAAGGAAAACACTGAATTACTTATTGTAATTGTTAACTTCAGATCAGTTCTTCATGTGTTAGCATGCACCTTACAAGTCTCACTTACTATTGTTAGTAACTTAAGGGTAATTCAATGTACAAACAACCTGAGTTTTGGGAAAGTGTCTATAGGAATTTGGCAAGACCATCAGGCTTCTTATGAAATGTTAGTTGGTTGCAAAACACTAAGCACACTTATAATGCTATTAAGAAATCAACCTGAGTTCAAACTTATAAAGTCAGTTAGCCAGTTTTCTTCTTATGAAGAAATCTAACTAATAGCTGAGATTTTCCAAATCAAACATCAATAATTTCATCATCTTAAGAAAGGCCCTCAAAGGAAAATGTCAAAGAAACAGGTTTGTCTTAGTCTTGGCTTAAGTGGAAGAAAAATATATCCCCTGAAATCTGTCATTACAACTAAAGCCTTCACCCAAGCCTGGCTGGGAAAACTACTCCATTTACAGGACCTAAAATCTCCCTGCTTAAAATGGTTCTGGGTTTTGGTTCCTGACCAAAGAAACAAGCAAAACTCAAAATTAAAATAAATGACAATGCAGTTTATTCTTCTTTAATAATATACATACAAAATATTTTTAGAGATACTCATAACATATACATGTAAACATATGAGTAGATACATATGCGAATAACATAGGTATACTTGTGCAAATAACTGCCAGGAAGTCAAATGTCCATAAATAATTTTTAGGAATTACAATCCAAACATGACAGAGTGTCATAGTCCCAAATGACTGGATTTATGTGAATTGAGCATAAAATGAAAGGAACAGCACCTGTCTATTACTACAGAAATATCTCATGAACACAGATTTTAGAATACAAGCAATAGAACATTCACAGACATCATGGCAAGGCTTTTTTTTGTGTTTATATGTGGATTCAAACCTAAAGTACAGTGTTTAATAAAATGTAAGTGGTGTATGCTACCACAATGACAGGAAAGTCAGAAAGTGGCTGGCCTATTACAGCACTTAGTAAGTGGAATGTGTTAATATAATAGAATCACTTGCAGAGTGGATGTGGGGGTGTATGCTGCTTTGAAAAAATAGTCTATGGTACATACATTTTGCATTTTAATTTTGAAGTCTCCTGCAACAAAGCCCACCAAGAACTGAATAACCATCCAGCCACACATTGTTTGAATACAAACTGTGATAGTCTTGGACAGAAAAAGCTCAGTGTGTGTCTGAGGACACAAAGGGAATCCGAAAAATACAGGAAGTCATTCCTGGAAGGTAAATGCCTGTAGGTCACCTAGGGCCTTTGTAGGTTTGTTGGGATCTACTTCCTGGCACTGAGTCAGCGGTTCTTGACCTTCAGGTCCAGCAACCCTTTCACAGAGGTCTCCTAAGACATTAAACCATTGGTTTAAGTATTAGTAAGGCATAGCTTTAGCTGGCCTACAAATGCACATGGGCACAGACAATATTTTGACCTTCTGTGTTTCTTCGTAAGGGGCCTCCTTTTGAATGCAGAATGTCTTCTCTCTAGGAAGATGTGGGAGGAAGTAGATGGAAAAAGGACTCTTCCAGGACAGAAAGAGAGAGCACACTTCACCTTTACTTAGGCCCTCCTAGCCATTGAGTACTGGTTTTCAACTTTCCTGATGCTGCAACCCTTTAGTCCAGTTAGTTGGGACTATAGCAGTCTGTCATGCCTGGACTGCAATTCATAACAATTATTTATGGACCTTTGACTTCCTTGCAGTAATTTGCAACAGATTCTCATGCTACTGTGACCCTCACCCATAAAATTATTTCAGTTACTACTTCATAACTGTAACTTCTTTACTGTTACGAATTTTAATGTAAATCTCTGTGCTTTCAGATGGCTTTAGGTGTGTGATCCCTGAGAAAAGGTCCTTTGACTCCCAAAACAATTGCAATCCACAGGTTGGGAAATGCTGCTCTAGATTAAGTGAATATGAAGATACAGTAAAAATTGTAAATGCATTCACCCAAGTGAGGAAAAAGAAGAAAGACTGCACCATTCACATTTCTTACCATCCATCTTTTTCAGGCATTTTAAAGGTCCATGGTATGAAACTTTAAGGTAACAGATAATTCTTTGGTTATTTTTCAGTGGTGGGAGTGAGAGGCTAGGGAGTAAGGTCTCATGTCACTTAAGGTGAGCTCCAAATTCTAATGATCCTGTTTCTAGCATCTGACCACTGAGGTTACCGTTGTGTTTCATCACACCAAGCTCAGGAACAAATATGTCTATTGATAACTTTCTGAGAACAGTTCTGAAAACAACTGGTGCCCAGATTAGATAAGTAATATACAGTAAGAAAACCATGTACCAATATTTTTACATATGCAGAGAAGACCCTAAGTAAACCATTTGCAAAATTGAATATAAAAATTAATTTATAATTATACCATACTCATTCAGGTTTGTGACAAGAATGGTCCCACCTCAGAGAACCTTTATATATTAGCATTCATATTTAAATACAAGGTCACATGATCATTTCACGAAAAATGGTTGTGGAACTCAATAAATATTCCTTTAAAAAGGCCTGGCACCCTTCGGCCCCTGCCTGGTCCCTGGGACTGGAGCAGACACAGAGTCGGTCTGCTCCTGTCCTGTGGAGAAACTGAATCCTGAGTCATCCAGGAGCCACTGCACTCAGAGCAGCTGGTAAGAACTCCATCTCACTCCCTAAGCCCCAGAAAAACATCTGGGAGCCAGGGACATCCAGGGCACAGCAGCTACCCAAACCCTGCCCCTCCGGAATTCCACTTCCCTTCGGCCCCTGCCTGGTCCCTTGGACTGGAGCA
>NW_021612887.1:0-1338 GCF_004785775.1 Grammomys surdaster | reverse complement strand
CTTGGAAGTGTAAGCTCAATAAACCCTTTCCTCCCCAACTTCCTTATAGTTCATGATATTTGTACAAGAATACAAACCCTGACTAAGACAGTATTCAGTGTGTTAAAGCCTTTGCACTTCCTACTTCTTTCCAAAACATAAAAGACCCACACTGGAAAAAAAACTCACAAATGCAATCAATGAGTTAAAGACTTTTCACAACCTTGTAGTCTCTATTATTATAAAACAGCACATAATAGAGAGAAATCTTATGAATGTAATCAGTGTTCTAAAGCATTTGCAAGTCATGGTCATCTGCAGTCTTATAAAAGATCCATACAATAGATAAGTCACATGAATCTATCGATGTGGTTCAGCCTTTGCATATCATTGTTCTTTACAGACACAAAATAATCACTCTGGAGAGAACCCCTGTTAATGTAATCACTGTGGTAAAACCTTGTGAATTCACTGTCATCTGCAAACACATAATAGAACACATTCAAGAGAGCAACCTTCTCAAAGTAATCAGTGTATTAAGCTCTTGGGTGTTACAGTTATCCCCCAGTACATAAAACAACACATAATGTAGAGAAACTGCATGAATGTCATGAATGAGGTAAAGCATTTCCAGGACAGTCATCTCTGAATACACAAAAGAAAATGTGCAGGAGAGAAACCTCATGAATTTAATCAATGTGAGAAAGCCTTTGTATATCACAGTTGTCTCCAAATACATGAAGCAGCACATAATGGAGAGAAGCTCTATGAGTGTAATGAATGTGGTAAAGCCTTTGCATGTCACTGTACCCTCTAAGTACTTCAAGAAACACACACTTTAGAGAAACCTTATGAATGAAATGGAAACGTGGAAAAGCCTGTTTATATCACTATAGTTTCCAAAGACGTAAAAGAACACACATTGGACAGAAACCTTGTGAATGTACTCAAGTTGGAAAATCCTTTACATGCCACAGTAGTCTCTGAATACCAAAATGAACACATACTAGAGAGAAACCTTCTGAAAATAATCAAAGTGTTAAAGTCCCTGCATGTCCTAATCATATTTAAATGCATGAAGGAATTCATAGTAGAAATGAACTGCTGTGATTTGAATATGCTTGGACCTAAGAATCAGCAATATTAAGATATTTGGCCTTGTTGGAGTAGATGGTACTGTCTTGAAGGAAGTGAATTCCCATGATGGTGGTCTTTGGGCTTTGGCGAGGATACATCAGACCCTCCTACTCTTTGGCTTGAAGACTGTCTCTCTCTGGTTGCCTTCTCATGAAGATACAGAACTCTGACCTCCGTCTCCAGCATCATGGCTGCCTGCATGCTGCTAATCTTCCTGCTATG
>NW_021612886.1:0-9620 GCF_004785775.1 Grammomys surdaster | reverse complement strand
TGTGTGTGTGTGTGTGTGTGTGTGTGTGTGTGTGTTGTGTGCACTCACCATGCATGGCCTGGGCACCACGAATAAAAACAAAACAGATGCCTAGGAAGTAATTCATTAGGTAGAGGCTTGCCTTGAGTCCTGGAAGCCCTGCCTAAGTGGGGTGCGATGCTATACATCTCTAATCCCAGCCCTTGGGAGGTGGAGTCAGGAATAACAAGAAATTCAAGCCATCCTCAGTTACCTCATACTGGAGGCTGAGCTATATCAGACCCTGTGTCAAGTATAAAAACAAGAATAAGAATAAGCGGACAGGAAGTTCCTTTAGTCTGCCTAGTACACAGAGATGGTTGAGCCCCATACTATAGATCAGTTTCTTCAGCAACTCAAGTTCGCATTGTTCTCGAGACCCAGCTCTGACATTCAAGAAAATCTCCAGGTCTTCTGAAATAGAGATGTAAGGGCCCCTGGACTTAGTATCAGGTGTCTATTCTTTGCCCTGGAAGAGAAGCCTATGGTTCACCTGCACTGGCTTCATCCTGTCCCCAGACACACGGTCAGGTTCATTTGTGTCCTCTGAATGTGCTGACAGTTCCAAAGCATAGATCCTGCTCTCAGGATGTGTTTAATTAAAGAGACAGAGTTGAATATTTTCTGAACCTTTCTTTTCCTTTGGGGTGTCTTAACTTCAGTGGCTGGAGAGGGCAGAAAGCACAGGTACAAGCCTTGGGAGCTGGCCAGTAAGGCCATCACTGAGCAGCTCGCCTCTGTGATTCCAGTCTGGATGCTCACAGAGGGGCTCTCCCTTCTGTTTTTTTATTTGAAGAGAAACATGGAGAGTTTTGGGAGCTCTTATGGCTTCAAAAGGAGCTTCCTTTATTGAAAATCCTAGCTGTCAATACAAAATGACAGTGCAGGCCCTTGGCTTCAAATTAAATTATAGAGAATTATTGAGAGCTGCTTTTAGAATTTTTATTAATTGATTATTACATGTGTACATGGTGTGTGTGTGTGTGTTTGTGTGTGTGCATGTATGAGCACATGGGTACCTGCCTGTCATGCCATCTGTGTGAAGGTCAGAAGACAACTCTGCCAAGTGGGTTCCAGGGGTTGATCTCAGCTTGTCAGGCTTAGCCAGGCTTAGCCACAAACACCTCTACTTGCTGTGCCACCATGGTGCCATGAGAAATTTGACCGTAACACAATACAAAATGATAAGATCTCTGCAGTGTAAACAGAGATTTCAACCATCCTCAGAGGATAGAGCCTCTGGCAAGTGGGTGTCTCAGCTTTGTTGTTTCACTGATGTGACATAAGATGGGAAGATGGGGATTAAACCCCTTTCCCGTTCACTTTCATCTGACGCAAGGTGACAGTATGTCTTATGTCATTGAATGATGAGGAATTCCAGCTACTCAGGTAGACAACAGGTCCAGCATCCTCTCTCTTGGGAAACACAAGTGTGTTGGTGCAAGGCTTTGTCTCCAAGGAAACCCCCTTTCTTATCTGAGTAGCCCTTTCTGCTTTACTGAAGGTCCGGATGAGCAGTGTCATCAGGGTCCCTTCTGATGAACTCTGATGATATCACCTAACCTAAATCTGCCTCTGAAGCTGGACTGTTGATATTGTGTGTCTAAAGGCTATGTTGCCTTTACAGAGACATATCTATGCAAGAGCTCGCAGTGCTGTGTGAGAAGGAGGCACCATAGAAACAAGATTGCCTTACTAACTTCCTCATTCTTTTTCTTTTGAAAAAAAAAATCCCTCTTACTCACAGACGTATAGTCTTTTTGTTTATGGAACCAGTGACACACTTCGCTGCCAAGAGGCAGCACTCAGGACTCTCCTACCTCACGTTAACGATAAGCTAGCGCAGTATCGAAGAAACAGACGATTGTATGCACACATTCCACTTCTGCCTCAGCACTAAAGGATGCCCAACAGTTGATTTCTGTCACGTTCTCTCAACGTAACTGTTCTCGCTTTTAGAGAAATATCTTACACTTTTACAATGAATTAGCCCTCCCCAGAAGGAAGCTCCGACAAATCAATTAAAACAACCAGGTAGAAGATCATCAGGTGGCAGAGGGAAGAGACTGAGTCCTGGAAACACTCAATAATTGGAGTGACCGTTGACATGGGAGTGGGAAGTTCTACTCATTGAAAAAGCGCTCTTACCCCAAATCCTGGAGCAGGTCTGTGCCCCCATCTGCTCTGCCCCACAGGTCTGAGGGATCCTGGGTACTCATGTTCCCTCCTAGAAGTTCTGCTCTGCCCATTCGTTCCCTTGCTTCTGATGGCTGACTCCCCGCCAGGTGCCGAGTGAAGAGAGAGATGGGATCTGCTGCCTGCTTGACACGCTGCTGCCTCTCTGTAAGACAGGAGCCAGCTGTGACTGAGTCTCTCTGGCTAGCAAGGAAGTGAAACTCAGTTGCTCCTCCCACTGCCCCTGCCACCCTGGGCCTGAGGCATAGGCAGGGGTGTTCTGTCAGTCAGGAAGTGTGCTAACCCCTCTAGCTGCAGAGTACCTCAGACACCACAATGTATTATCAAGTCAGATTTTGCCAGAGGAAACAGAAGGACCACCCACCAAGGATGATACTATTAGGTCAAACTCTTTGTAGGAGACCAAACTGTAGCTTCTCCTCCCTATCAGAGCTTGTCTGTGGCTTGTTGGGGGGTTGGGGAGGGGGTGCATGCACACACCCACTTCACTCAGTGGCACAAGGAACACCAAGGCAGCCTCAAAGTCAGATACATCTTTTGAACTGGTTTAAAAAGTTAGACGAAACAACCCACCTGATCCTACTTTGTTTCTGGTACTGGCTCAGGATTTCTTTTCAAGATCCCCTTGAGGCTTCCGTGGGGGAACACATGGAGGAGAAGGTTTGGGGGCTGAGGCTCTCGCAAGCAAGCCCAAAGACCTGGGTTCCATCCCCAGGACCCCATAAGATCCTGTAATCCCAGCACTCTGGAGGTAGAGGCAGAAAAATCAGAAGTTCAAGGCTGTGCTCATTCACATGATGAATTTGAGGCCAGCTTGGGCTGTGTGAATCCCTGTTTAAAAGAAAAAAAAAAGTAAAAACAAACGAGGGAATGAACTGAGAAGAAGGCAGAAGAAAGTTAAAGAACAGCATCCATCCTTCGGTCTACCCAGTGGGCTGAGCTATGCTGGATGCAGTGGTGTCTAGTCTCATAAAGGGGAAATTTCATCTGCTTGGATAAACAACTCTCCCCCCTCCATCATTCCAAGATGAACTAGGGTTCACTTGGGGGCTGTTTCATTTGGTATCCTAAAGAGATTGCTAGAACGAAGACCTTTCGCTACACAGGCTGCTAATGTCTCCTTAGGAATCGTCCACTCTTCTGCTCCCCAAAGGTTCCTGAGGCTCTGGCTTTCTCTGGTGAGAAATTCCTCAGTGCCTAGAGACAGTCCTGGGGAGCACCAGCTCTGAGATCACTCCATAGAACGGGCCATACAGGGCAGCTACAGTTCTTTCCGATAGAGGAGTGTAGAGTGCACATCAGCAGAAGCGGGCAGGGCGGGCTCCAGGGCCCTGGGCGGAGCAAGCAAGGGAAGCCGTGGGACAGGTCGCCTGCTCCTTCCTGCACGCTTCATCAGTGTTGGACTGTCTGTTTTATCCATTCCTATGTTAGCACAGTCTGGGGGTTCCAGTTTTCCTAATCCTCCCTGCTTCCTTTTCTTTTCTTCTTCTTTCTTTCTTTTGGGAATAACAACCTAAGGTGGCTTCTTTCTTTCTTTCTTTCTTTCTTTCTTTCTTTCTTTCTTTCTTTCTTTCTTCCTTCCTTCCTTCCTTCCTTCCTTCCTTCCTTTCTTCCTTTTTTTCTTTCCTCCCTCCCTCCCTCCTTCCTTCCTTTCTTCCTTCCTTCCTTTTCCAACCCTCCTAGCCTGCCTCTCTTATCTGGCTCCCCGTCTGATGCTTTCTCCTTTGATACCATCCTTCCTGCTTGCTACTCGCAGGCACCCCTACCCTTCCCTAGCCCTGCTCTCCAACCTACACACCCAGGACTGCTCAGCCCCATCTGCCATGATGAAGAGTCGGTGCCTGCAAAACGCCAGGTACGCAGGAGAGGATTTAGCAGCACACTTCACATTAGACCGCTTACATGTTGCTTTTATCTCAGCTCTATTTTATCCTACGCTTTTCAGCTTGTCTGTGGACCACGTGAACGTCTGTTGCCTGTAGAAATGGGGAGAGAGCCTCTTGATTCCCTAGAACTGGATGAACTGGATGAACTGGAGTCACCGGAGGCTGTGAGCCACCCTCTGAGTGCTGAGAATCAAGTGACCTGGAAGAGCAGTAAGTACCAGTGCTCTTAAATCTAAAGACATCTCTCCAGTCCCTAAAGGTTAAGTTTTTACTAAGGAAACCAATTTATGTTTTCAAATACCCTCTCAAGGTATGTGTGTGTGTGTGTATCATTTTATATATCTATGTACATGTATATATACATATCATCTCTTATATATATCACATATATATATATGATATGTATATATAATCATATATATATATATATATATATATATATATATATGTCATCTCTGGCATCAGATTCAAAGAATATAATATATATCATATAGACAAATATGTCAATACATAGCTATATGAGATTTATATGTATGTGTAAGTATGTATGTATGTATGTAGTATGTATGTATTATGTATGTATGTATGTCATTTCTGGCATCACTCAAACAGACCACACTGAAGTATGCTTTACTAATCTAAGTGTCTCTAATGCCAGTGAAGTTGACAATCGAGATTAACCATCACAGACTCTCTGTTTCCACTTGCCCCACCACCACCACGTATGTACAGAATAGTCTTCATTTCACCCTGAATTGAGAGCTACAGGAATAACTGCCAATCAGTTTTCACTGCAAACTAATCTCCTAAAGCAATGTTCACTGTGCCTCCTCCTAATTCTGTGAGCAAGCACTGTGCTGAACTGATGAGTTTTCCTTCAGGTCGGTTCTGAGATCTCAACTACAACGCTGAGCTATCTCAAAGGCAGAGTCGATGTGGGCTTTAAGTCATTCATGCTCTGTTTCATTTTACTCTCTTGTCCATAGGAAGAGCTTCAGGTTCTAGGTTAGACAAGACTCTCTAGATAGAATTATAATCTGCTCAACTAAGGGTATAAAATTTCCCCTAAACCTTTGGTCTCACTTGGAATCCAGGCAGGCACGAAGGCTGTTGCAGTCCAAGGCAAGCTGGCTGGCTAGACTAACCAGAATTAGTTCAAAAGGAGACCTTGCTTAGTTAATAAAATGGTGAATGATCGAGAAAGATACCTGATATCAACTTTAGTCTTCCACATACCTGTGTGTGTGTGTGTGTGTGTGTGGTGTATTCACATACACACACACACACACACGGTGATTCCAGATATAACTCATTGGTAGAATGCTTGCCTAGAATTCATGAGGCACTGGATTTAGTCTCCAGCATAGCCAAAGGGGGGGAAAATCAATAAAAAATAAGATAATCTGAAATTGTTTAATGTAACACACACACACACACACACATCATATTCTTTGAATTTCACCTTTCCAGTATATCCTTCAGAATTGGCGTGATGGATTGAGTGTGTCCTGTCACCCCCAGATTCACATTCTGAATACCTAACCACCATTGTGATAATTCTCAGTGGCAGGACATTTGGAGGGTGATTAAGACCCCGAGAATGACATCTTTATGAGTGCCACCAGTGATTATATTAAAAAGACTCTAGAAAACACTCTTGTCTTCTTTATCATTCAAGGTTATAGTGAGGTATGGTCAAACTGCTGGCCACATGCCTGTGCTCACTGGCCACCCCACTGCTCTGGCTGCTGTTTTCGCATTTCTCTTGGGAGTTGCTCTGCTTGCTTTAGGTCAGTCTTTCTTCTGCTAATTCATTTGACCTGTGTTATGTTGAGCAATTATTGATCTTCAAATGTGCTGTGGTGTGTGTTTGGTACTGCTGCAAGTGGAAGCAGAGATACCACCCAATCCCTCATCATTTAGTGAGTGTGGTCAATGTTCTATCTATATGGGTGTTTTTATTCAAACACTTTCTTTCTTCCTCCTCTTCTTTTTTAAAAAAAGATTTATTTATTTTATATATGTGAGTACACTGTCTCTGTCTTCAGACACACCAGAAGAGGGCATCAGATCACATTACAGATGGTTGTGAGGCACTATGTGGTTGCTGGGAATTGAACTCAGAACCTCTGGCAGAGCAGTCAGTGCTCTTAACCGCTGAGCCATGTCTCCATCCCTCAAACGCTATCAAAAGCCCAAAGTCCAATGTGTTTTCTGAGACCAACGGGAATCGCTTAACTGTGAGCCCTTGTCCAACTAAAGGAGAAAACTTTCCTACTTCCAGAACATCATAGCATGGACTTAAACATTTTTATTCCAAATGTGATACAAATGAAAGCAGCATACAAACAATCAGACCAAGACCAAACACAGACAAAAAGATCAAATACTGAAGCTTCATGCCTCTGCAACTTGTGATGACATCATGCGTGCTCCACTGGCTCTGTTTCCTGAAGCATGTGTGACCTCAGTCTTGGGCCAGCACTACCCAGAGCCTGCAGCTTTCCTTGGTGACTGGTTCATGTTTCTGACAGCTCCAGCACCCTGGAATCTCTACTGAATCCTAAGCCTCACTTTCATAGCTTCACACAAAGTTCTCTCAGGGCCTCTGGATAGGGAATCCAACACTGCCACATATTGTCTGGCCTCGGGCTTTTTGGAATCCCAAGCCTACATGATTCCTTAATTCCTGAATTTTGCATGATATCAGAAGAAGCACCACCGAGAGGTTATTGCATTCTGCCCCTAGAGATGTAATCTAGCCCCCCTTGACCACAGATGCAGTACCTTCTGTGCACCTGCCTGGTTCAGTTTGGTAAAACACTTCCTTAGGCAACTACTTTACACGACAGAACACAGAGGATCCTGAAGCCCCACTCTCTTACATGAATGTGTCTTGTTATGCCCTGAGCTCTCCATATGCCCCTGAGACATATTTTGGCTCAGTGGAAAGTCTATGGATTTTCTCTGATGGTGCCAACCACTTTAACAATAACAAATATAGCCGGGCGGTGGTGGCACACACCTTTAATCCCAGCACTTGGGAGGCAGAGGCAGGTGGATTTCTGAGTTTGAGGCCAGCCTGGTCTACAGAGTGAGTTCCAGGACAGCCAGGGCTACACAGAGAAACCCTGTCTAGAAAAACAAAACAAAACAAAACAAAACAAACAATAACAAATATTTTGTCTGTACCCATCTGCTCAATTTTCTTGTCTTTCTGCTCCCTCTCAGCTAGAAATCTGACTAAGAGTAGCGAGGAGTAACACTGCCATATTATGGATAGTATGCTTTCTCAAATTTCCCACCAAATAAATTAGCTTAATTTTGAATCCAATCTGACACAAGTTTCCAAGTAATAGATCTTCCTCCAGAATAGCCTCGTTCCTAATAGTCTCCTGGTTCTCCTACAAAACCTCACAAGCTTAGTCTTTCCTGACTGTATTTTGGCCTGCCTTCCTGCATTCTAAGCTCTCTCAGAAAACCCCATCATGAGCTCTGCTTACAACATTTTAGGTCTTCTTTATCCCTCATCTCCAGACATACCTTCATTCTCTCAGGGAAAATGTTTCCAAAGGTCTAAGAATTGCATGCTAAGATTTAGTCACGACAACTGCCTTCATTTTCAACATCAATCTTCTTTATTAGGTACAATTCTCATTGCTGTGACTAAATGCCAGCCAAGGAGCAACTTAAGGGAAGAAGTATTTATTTTGGCTCACAGTCTGAGAGGATACCGTTAATCATAGAGGAGAAGCCATAGCAGCAGGTGGGCCCGCAGCAGAGGGAGGACACATCTGGGATTCCTCACTGCCTCACATCGTGGTGAGATAGAAATCAGAAGGATCGAGCACCGTTTTTCTGACTTCCTTTGTCCATCAGCATATGTCTAAATCACAATTTCAGACACAAGCTCTAAAATCTTATGCAAAATAAAGAATGGACCTAAGTAGGCAAGGCACAGGAACTAGTTTAAATGACCTGCGTTTCTGGCTGGCCCACTGTGTCTTGGAGACTGTGTTTCTCTGTAGTTATCCATGCCTCTGGTTATTCGGCTGTTATGCCCCCTCTGAGCCTTAGGGGGAAGGAGTGTGATACAGATGTCCCATTTACAGGTGAACACCTGCAATCTCTTATTTTCTGCATTTAGACTAGTTGTGTGTCTCCGTTTGAGCCATCGTCCACTGCTAATAGAAGCTCCTCAGGGTAGCCACACATACGAACTCACCATGCTTGTGACAGTGTGGTGATTTGAATAGGTTTGGCCCCCATAGACTCATGTGTTTGAATACTTGGCCCATGTTGCGTGACATCATTAAGAAGTGTAGCCTTGTTGGAGTAGGTGTGGCCTTGTTGAAGGAAGTGTGTCCCTGTGGGGGTGGGCTTTGAGGCTTCTATGCTCAAGCCCCAACCCAGTGTGGAACTAGAGTCTCTTCTTCCTGGATGCCTTTGGATCAAGATGTAGAACTCTCAGCTCCTCCAGCACTATGTCTGCCTGGATGCTGCCATGTTTCCTGCTATGATGATAATAGACTGAACCTCTGGAACTATAAATCAGTTCCAATTAAATGTTTTCCTTTATAAGAGTTGCCTTGGTCATCGTGCCTCTTTATAGCAATAAAACCCTAACTAAGATTTTATGCGTACATGAAATCTGGGCATGCTCAAACAGATTCAAATCTCAATGTGGACAGGAAAGGTGGGCACAAAGTCCCACTCTCAGATGAGCAGCTAATAGAAACTGATTGCTACAAGAAGAGAGAACATCAGCTTCTTTAAGAGTGTGGCCCTGGTAAGGTGACTCCATTCCAGATGAGGCTCACACATCCAAGAAGATATGGACACACAAATGGGTCTTCATGGTTAACAGGAAAAAAATAGGATACAGGGTTGGGTGGATCTGGGAGCAGTTAGGGGAGGGGGCCAATATTATCAAAACATATATGAAAATGTCTAAGAATTAATAATTTTTTAAAGAAAAGAACTATGACTCTCTATTGCTGCAATATTCACAACTGTGAAGTTATGAAAGCAATTGAAGTGCCTAATGATGAAGGAACGGAGAAGAAAAATGTATTTTACACATACAAAGGGAGTTTTTTTTTTCAGCCGTGAGAAGAATGCAATTATATCATTTACTGCAGAATGGATACAGATGGAGGCAATTCTATGAAGTGAATCAAGACAATCTTAGAAAGAAAAATAGTATAGCTTTTCCCTCATCCGTCATTTCTAGATTCCGTATGGTCACATAAATCATGTATATGTATTTCAAATGAAAGCAAATCCAAAACTGTGTGGGGAACATAGAGGACTAATAGGAGTGAAGAACTGTGGGGAAGGGAAAGCGAGGTAAGAATAAACCTGCTCAACATGTAGTAAGAAATTTAAACACATTACTTATATATATATTATATGCTAGTCATTTATATATATATATGTATTTTGATTTATTTACTTATATATATAATTCTGTCTCCCAATTTTTTTTTTTTTTTTTTTTTTTTTTTTTTTTTTTTTTTT
>NW_021612885.1:0-1181 GCF_004785775.1 Grammomys surdaster | reverse complement strand
CAAAGTAAATTATGAAAAAGAAGAAATTTGCATTTAAAATTCACAAAAAATAGAACATTGATAAGGAGACCATTTGATTTGTACAGGAATATGATATGAATCTGTTTTTCCTGATAAAATTGATCATTTACTTGGCAAATAAAACATAAAATTGAAAACACTGTGGAAAAAACAAACAAAAGAGATATCAAACAAATTTATGAAAAAGGAGAAATTTGTATTTAAAATTAAAAAAATAGTATATTGATAAGGAGTTCATTTGAGTTGTAAAGGAATGTGATTTAAAACAGTTTTTCCTGATCATATTAAACATTTACTTGGCAAAAAAATTCATAAAATTGAAAAAACTGTGGAAAAGCTAGTGAGAAATTCAGGAAAAATCGTGAAAACTTGAAGAAATATTACACAGTCAATAATAAACTGTAATCAAACGGAAGAGAAATCAAAGAAAATTATGAAAAAGGAGAAATTTGCATTTAAAATTCACAACAAATAGAAAATTGATAATGAGACCATTTGATTTGTAAAGGAATGTGATTTCAAACAGTTTCTCCTGATAAAATTGAATATTTACTTGGCAAAAAACTCATAAAATTGAAACTACTGTGGAAAAATCAAACAAAAGAGATATCAAAGAACTATATGAAAAAGGAGTAATTTGCATTTAAAATTCATAAAAAATGGAAAATTGATAAGGAGAACATTTGATTCGTAAAGGAATGTGATTTAAAACAGTTTGTCCTGATAAAATTAAACATTTACTAGGCAAAAAAATTCATAAAATTCAAAACACTGTGGAAAAATCAAACAAAAGAGATATCAAAGAACTTTATGAAACAAGGGGAATTTCATTTAAGTTCATAAAAAATAGAAAATTCATAAGGAGAGCTATTGATTTGTAAAGGAATATGATTTAAAACAATATCTCCTGATAAAATTGAACATTTACTCGGAAAAAAATTCATAAAATTGAAAACACTGTGGAAAAACCTAGTGAAAAAATTCAGGAAAAATAGTGAAAATGTGAAGAAATATTAGACAGTCAATAATAAAGTATAATCTAACGAAAGAGAAATCAAAGAAAGTTATGAACAAGGAGAAATTTGCATTTAAAATTCATAAAAAATGAAAAATTTATAAGGGGACCAATTGATTTGTACAGGAATGTGATTTCAAACAGT
>NW_021612884.1:0-3407 GCF_004785775.1 Grammomys surdaster | reverse complement strand
CCACCCCCCAGCCCACGGTGAGGGAGAAGGCTTTGTGTGTCCCTGAAAACCCAAAGAGCAGCACTGAAAATCAGGGCCAGATTAAGATGTACATCGATGAAGTGTGTCGAGAGACAGTGTTATGTTGCTGCAAGTCATTTCTGCAGCAGGCAGGATTAAGCCTGCTAATAAGCATGACAGTCATTAATAACATGCTTGCCAAGTCCGTTTCAGACCTGAAGTTTCCTTTGATATCCGAGGGGAGTGGATGTGCAAAGGTTCAGGGTTTGGAACCACTGATGAGTTTGTCTGAAAAGCCAGTGCTGGCGGGGGAAGCGCTGGCTGCCCAAATGCTCTGCTCATTCATGTGCCTCTTTACCAGAAGTGGGAGCAGAGAGATGCTTGTGGAAGCCATCTCCCCTTAAGTGGCTGTCTCAGGAAGAATGAGACTGAAGCCACCCAGAGCCTGAGCACTTTCCCGAGGGCAAAGAGGCTGCAGTGGGTGCTACCAAGGATGCAGTCTTAGCCAGCCAGCTCCTCCCTGGGAGAGAGTTCCTTCCAATGTCTAAATGGAGGGCTACACTCTTATAGGCCAGGCAGGGCTCCTCGACAGCCGTGGACAACTTCTAGGTTTTGTAGTCTGCAGGTAAAGTGCATTGTAAATTGCTCCTTTGCAGCCTTCTTCGTGCGGTAGAGCGTAAGGGTAAGGGGATCCCCGTGGCCACTAGCTGTGGATAACTCACAGCAAATCACAGCTTCAAAGTAAAGGGTAAGGGGATCCCCACAGCCTCTAGCTGTGGATAACTCACAGCAAACCACGGCATCAGAGTGAATGCTGTCGTTGCCCATGGTGATCTCCCTGTCTAAGCAGAACCACTTAGCAGAAATGACACCCATATGGGAGCTTGTGCTGAACACCCTCCTGCTACTGCTTAGGTTGAAGTAGTCCCCTCTCCTCTGTACTACACTAGCTGATGGATGGCTAGCATGTTAATCAAGAAGTGCACTCCCTTCCTGTCCATTGTAGTGGCTGACCCTCTTATTCCCCAGTCCCTTCCCCTCGCCCCCAGTGTGTATCCTCAATAAACTGTGTGCTTGGATTGGCAAGACAATAAAAAAGGGGCACTGGCTTCCTCTTTCCAGTTTGCAGCCTGCACGAACATGGAGACAAAATGCACCACAGAATCCAGCTGTCTGGGCCCCCTGCTCCCCGAGGACAGGGCCCCCTGCTCCCTGAGGACAGGGCCCCCTGCTCCCTGACAGGTGTACTCACCAGGGCTCATAGGAGGCAGGGGCAGAAAGGTACTGCTGTGCTTAGGAGAAGTAAGCTTCAAGATAGGGACTCAGGGGAGGGGTGAGGGCGGGGTACCATGAACTGTGTGTACAGAACTAGAGAGGACAATACCCTGGAAGCAGGCGCCACGGGCCTCTGAGCACAGGAGGCCCTTAAAGAAGTGGTCTTCATGACTGACCTCCTTGGACTGAAGGCCTGAGTCCATGGCATGTATCCATGTACCCTCTAGTGACTCTGTCACCCATCTCTGCCCATCATCTGATGAAGGGTTCTCCTAGTAAGGATTACCACTTGGCTAATTCCTGCTTCCTTTACTTCTATTTGTCCCCTTATGATGCTGTGAAAACCAGTCCCTGCACCCTTCCTTCCTGAAGATCTCAAGCACTGCTTGCTGGCAGGTGACAGGGTTGGCAGCTGTTCCACTTTGGGGGACCCTCCTTTCTTCTCTAGCCATTCCTAGGGGTGGAGCACCCAGGAACTCCCCACAAGGATAGTGGGCAGGATGCTGTCAGTGCTGGCCACGACCTGCCTGCAGAGATCCATGCTCTGCCTCTGAGATCCACACAGCCACCCATGCAAGGGAGAGGAGGGCCCTGTGTATTGAGCCATGCATCCAGGCCTGCGCAACTCCTTCTCCTTCACACATCCCTTCCCCTTTCGAGACCCTTCCCAACTCTCCTTAGCTCCTGCCTCACCAAGGCTAGCTGCCTTGCATGCTTGCCATGTGTCAGGCAGGAGATGCCTTCCCAGAGCCATGGCAAAGCCAGGGAGACACACCTGCTTCCCTTGGGAGGGGCTGCTGCTGCCCCTGCTGCTGCTGCTGCTGCCGCCACCACCACCATCACCACTGCAGCCGCAACTGCTGCAGCATAACAAGTGTCCTGTACTGGGCAATGACCCTGGGGTGCTGTCCGGAGTCACTGTGCCCTGTGCACTGGTGCTCTGTGTGCAGTGTCTTCTGCCTGCTCGCCTCCATGTGTCTCTCCATAGCTTTCCTTTCCTCTTCTGCCTCCACACACCATTTGAGTTCCAACTCTCCTGCTTGTACCCTGTTCCTGGGACCATTCCATGGTGACCAGTAAGCTGAGGTGCCTGCCAGGCCGCTTGGACCAAGTCTGGGAAGTTGTCCAACCAGGAGTGGATACTGACCATCCTAGTTTCTGGAGACTGGATGAGACCAGTGTCCTGTAATTATTGCCACAACACACAGCCATCAGGGGTTTGTGCCTCAGGCTGCCTTGGCTAGCTGAGGGACACAGTCTTTTTTCCCCTATAACTGCTTTTGGAGTTCCCCTCTTTGAGCCTATGGGTCCATCCCTTGTCTGGGTGATGTACACTCAAGGAGGATTTCGTGTACATACCTGCATCCTATTGCTCTGGTACAGCCTGCCTTACCAGTGCTGTCTTCAGTGCCAGCTCCTTTCTAGGCCTTCCTCTACCCTCAGCTCAGAAGCATGGCAGAGGCTCCTGTCCTTGCTTAATCTTCTGGCACAAATTAGCATGCGCCTTCCTACTCTTCTGCACATCACAGACCTCCAAGTTCTGGATCTCATGCTGTGGTCCAGCATCTCCCAGGCACTCGAGACTTGAGGACTGCAGATGCCTTCTAACTCTGGGAGGGCCTCAGAGGCTCCAGGCACAGCTTCTGAGCAGCTGTGCCCCAGGAAAGCCACCTGGTTCAGAAGCATCTCCACTGCGTGGTCCTGGTCCACGTCGCCACCTCCTGTTCATTTGCTGGAAGTGCCTTGTTGTAAACATTGCCTGGATGGGCATGCAGAGCTTTCTTGTCTGCTCCCACCTGCCCTGACAAGTCATGGTGTGGGGCCTAGGTAGGAAACCAGTTTCAAATGGGGCTTCTGATCCAGGGGACATATGAAAGGAGGCATGGAACCAGGCCATTGGGATGCCCATCATGTTGGTACAAGATCAAAATAGCCCCGGATCACAACAGGTACCTGTCTGCTGCTGGGCTTTCCCACCACAAACAGTGAACTCAATCATGTCTGAGCTGTCTCCTCTGTCATGTGAGCCTGCTGCAGACTGCCTTCTGATTTCTGAAAGAGCACTGGATTTGCTGCTTCTTCTCCTAAGTACCTTTGTGTGTGGTGCCATAAGGCGCTGTTTCTGGAGCCCT
>NW_021612883.1:0-1297 GCF_004785775.1 Grammomys surdaster | reverse complement strand
GCTTCCAGTAGGATCCTGCTCTGTGGCGAGGTGATTCGAGTGCGAGGTCGCCTGTGGTCTGAGGGCATGCCTCCACCTTGTGCCCTGGAACCAAGCTCTTTCTGGAGCTGTCGGGAGGCCAGCTGTCTGGAGCCTGCTGTGGACCGATTTGGGGCGTGCCCCACGGCTCCAGTGCGACTTCTGCGGTTCTGAAACCACACGCGGATGCGGATGCGGGAATCGGGGACCCCCATTTGCCCAGCCAGATCCTGCCTGGCTGCGAAGCTCAGGTATTTGCTCTTGCTGAAAGCTGACAGCAGGGCCTGCTCTTGCCAGGCCTGCCAAACCGTCTTCCTTCGCGGGGATTGCCGAGCCACGCTGCTAACACCCACATTGCTACCAGCTTCCATGCTGCTAACGAAGGTCTGCAGGAAATATCACCCTGGACGAGCTACTCAGTTCAGCTCCAGAACAAGCACAAGCTCCAGCAAGTGTCAGCAGTCTGACTGGGGCCACTCACTGCCCCTTATATACCTCTGCCTCTACTCCGCTAGCCCCGCCCACCCGAGAGGCGCCTTGTTCTACAGACAACCAGAACCCCTCCTTCAGGGTCAGGACAAGAAGCGCCACACCTGCCATGCCTGGCACCTGAGAACAGGGAAACCGGAAGCAGACCTCGAGCGTCCTCTGGAACTCACCAAAGTCTCCCCAAAGGCTCCTCGTCCATTGCAAGCCGCAGGGTCCCCGTGCTACATTCTACACCCAAACCCAGGAAGCAGAAAGGAGTCATAGGACTCACCATTCCCATCACACATATCGTCCACCGACTGAGCACAATCAGGTCCTGGTAGGAGGCAGAGTTCTATAAGAAAGCAAGCTGAGCATGCCAAGGAAAGCAAAATAGTTACATCCCTCCATGGCCTCTGCACCAGATCCTGCATTCTGACTTCCTTTGGTGATGAACAGGAATGTGGAAGTGTAAGATGAATAAATCCTTTCCTCCCTAACTTGCTTCTTGCTCATGTTGTTTCTTCAAGAATAGTAACCTCAACTAAGACAAATTGGTACCAGCATAGTGGGGTATTCCTGTGACAATCTGATCATGTTTTGGGGAGGACTGTCTAAGGAATTTGGAACTTTGGCTAGAAGAGGCATCTGGTGGTACGGGTTCTGTGGCATGTTCTATGGAAGCTTGGAAGATAACCTTGAGATCAGTGGAGAAGATGGAGGCGTGACTTGCAAAATTTCAGAGGAAAGATTAAAGACCCTTATCAGGGCCATTGCTGCTTTGATTGTGAAGATTCTGAGATTCTGGTTA
>NW_021612882.1:0-1469 GCF_004785775.1 Grammomys surdaster | reverse complement strand
GGCTTCTTTACTTGACTTCCAATTTTTGTTTGTTTGTTTGTTTGTTTTAGGACAGGCTCTCAGAATGTAGCCTAGGCGGGCCTCAAACTCTCTACCTAGACCAGGCTGCCCTCCAACTTGTGATCCTCCTGCCTCAGATGCCTCTGAGCTGATTATAGGCACTTGCATGGCCACACCTGCCTTCACTTTTGGTGTTGTCTCATCCCTTTGAGGCCTTTCCCAGCAGGAGAATGTGGAAATGATACCGGCCAGGGAGACGCAGGTGTGTGGCTTGGTGGCCATTGTGACACCAAGCCTGGGAGTAATAGCCGGGCAGGGCAGGAAAACCATTGTTGTTGTGTTGGATGGAATGTGTTTGTTTCAGAGATAACAGTTTATAAGCAAAACAAACAGCACCCTATTAATACTCTGCTGACACACAACCCATCTTGGTTCACTTCCGAGCTCAGGGCTGGGTGTGGAAAGTTCTCTCTTTCCTTCTCTCCCTCTCTCCCTCTCTCCCTCTCTCCCTCCCTCCCACTCTCACATGCTCACACAAGGCAATGTATACAGAGATACAGATAGACAGTTTTTCCATCTTGTGTTCATTGCAATTGTGAGAAACAGCTCTAACTCATCCTTATGGTCCATCAATGGCAACATTTTACAAAAACACGGGGCAACACCCCAGCCAGAGCATTTACTTTGATATAGTCAAGGAACAAAACAAAACGTTCTCAACCCAAGGAGGCCATCCTGCTTTTATCTTAGAGCCACACCTCCATCCACTAGCCCTACCTTCTCGGCCGCTACCAATCTCTTCGTTTCTATAATTTGTCATCTTAAGGTTGTCACAGAGCATATAGTTAGAACTTTGGTGTATTGGTGGGTTTGTTTTAGCAAATTCTCTGGTTACTGCATATAAAAGCACTCATTTCCTCTTGTTGAGTATACAGAATATGCCCCCCACCTCCTTTTATCGACCAGACTGCGTTTGTGATGTTCATTCTGCCTCTGCTTCATAAATGCTAGGATTATAATCCCAAGCAACGAAGCTCCACTGTGGTCCCTGCAGCCCTTGTTAAAGGCAGCATTTCTTCCTCCACTGAATTGCTTTTTCTCTGTCAAATATCACTGGGCATATTTGTAATGGTCTGCTGTTCCTCTGCCAAATTATTTTACATTTACTTTGTAAGTGTTTACAAGTCAATTTAAAGACACACCCAAGAAATGGGTCTTTGGGACTTGGTGACATAGGTCTGTTATCCCAGTATTTGCAAGGTAGACTCAAGAGGGTCAAAGGTCAGAAACTTATTTAACAATGAGATCCAATCTAACTTGAGACCCAAAACAACACTGCTCACAGCCAGGTGTGGAGACACAGTCCTCTGATCCTACTACTGGTGAGGCCCAGGCAGATGGATCTCTGAGTGTGAGGCACTGTCTCAATAAAAAGAAAAGGAAAGGAAAGGAAAGGGGAGGGGAGGGGA
>NW_021612881.1:0-1402 GCF_004785775.1 Grammomys surdaster | reverse complement strand
AAACAAACAAACAAACAAACAAAAATTGGAAGTCAAGTAAAGAAGCCATGGGCTGCCTCTTTGAGATCAGCTGACACCCCACACCCAGAACAGTTTCTTCTAGTTCTTTCTAGAAGACTAACACCCTATCTACTGTGCTAAGGAGGCATCTCAGTTCTTTCTGAGGTTGTAACATTTCAGTTTGCCTGTTCTCACCCCGCCCCCAACCCATTCCAGGTTCACTGTGAGAACTGATGTTCCAGTTTGAGGCCTTTTTAGCCGTCCATCCCCGCTCTGTACTGTCTGGGGGGTTTTCTTTCCCTCTTGGTTTTCCATCATTCCTCTGGGGCCTGAGGGAACTCCAGGACAAACATCAGGTCCTCTCTGGGGGCTGACCTGAGAAAGCAGCCTCTTTTCAGAAACTCGGCCCTTTCTTGATCTCTGGGTCCTCGGTAGCTTGAGCAGAGGGTCCTGGACCCCCACCTACCCCATGCATGGTACAGAGGATTGAACCCGGGGCTTAGTACATGCCAGTTGGCCAAGTCTACTTTTCTTTCCTATGATAAAACGATGACACAGTTCAGCCTGGGAGAGGGAAAAGTTTATCCAACTTGCTGCTTGTATACTACTCCATCACTGACAGAAGCTGAGGCAGGAAAAGCAGAGACTATGGAAGAACATCGCTTATTGGTTTACAGGATCCCTACCTCCACCCCCACCCCACCCCCACCCCACCCCACTCCACCCCACTCCACCTCTCCTCTGGCTTGCTCAGCTACCTTATTCAGCCCAGGCCTACCTGCCAGGATTAGCACCGCCTTCAGTGGGCTGGTCCCTCCTATGGCACCGCCTACAATAGGCTGGGCCCTCTCACATCAATTAGCAATTAAGAAAATGCCACATAGGCATGCTTACAGGCCAGTCTGACAGACACAATTCCTGAATGTCCATCCCCTCCCCCGAGATGACCCTTAGTATCTGTTAAGTCCACAAAAGCACAAGTGAGGTAGACACCTCCCCCCTGAGCCACTTCCAGACCACGAGTTGGAGGGACACGAATCACTTTTGCTTTTTTAAAAATTTTATTTTGGCTACATAATAGGGAAAGTAAACACTATGATTTCACTGGCAACTGGAATAAGAAAAAAAAATAGGTATTAGGCCAGGGCTACATTGTGGGACCCTGACTCAAATACATATACTTACACATATATATGTATGTATGTTAAATGTATGTATATATGTTGTATGTATGTACACACGTACATACGTGTTTTAGGGCCAGCCACATGGCTCAGCAAGTGAAGGCACATGTGCTAAACCAGAGGTCCTGAGTTAGATATCTGATCCCATAGATTAACAGTAGTTCTCAACCTGTGGGTCACAACCCCTTTGGAAGTTGAATATCAGATATTTACATTAT
>NW_021612880.1:0-7629 GCF_004785775.1 Grammomys surdaster | reverse complement strand
TTTTAATTATGTAGGCAGCAACAATTTGTCTGTAGAAGGAAACTAGTTGTTAACTAAGAGCTGAAAGATAGTGATCAGCATATTGATTTAACCTGTGGAAGTAGATCTAGATGACTTTTGAACCTTGAAGAAATCTTAAAAATTGAAAAAAAAATGTTGGACATATGTCACAAGTTAGAGAGAAAAGGAGACATTTAAACTAAAAGGTGAAAAATTTGGGGTTGAAAATGATGAAAACTATTTTTTTAGACATTCCTGTTGGGGGAAAAGTCATTAATGTCGGATTTAGAAGTAGTTGAGTAGGGGCCTGATCTGCCATGTAGTGACTGGGCTACCATGTGGTGGCTGGGTGCTCTAGCAGAGAGGCCAAGGAATTCCCCTTTTTATTTTTCTTAGGAATCCTAAATGTAGAAGTAAAAGGCCAAGCTTGAAGAAAAGCTGAAAGCAAGACACATAGGTGTTTGATAGGAGAGTCAGAAGGAGTAAAAGGCTGTGTTCACAGGGGTGAAGGGAGCAGACTGAGCCTCAGACCCTCTGCTATCAGGCAAGCCAGCTGGGCTGTAGCTGGCTGCAAATGACCTAGAAGGTGAAGTGGGGGTTGGGGGGGAAAGCAGGGAGCCAGCCCTGTTGCTTCAGGAAAGTCGACTGGACTGTAACTAGCCTGCTGCAAATGGCTGAGGAGTGGGGGAAGTCTACACTAGGCTAGCAGGCAGCCTGTGAAAGACTGACCCCTGGGGTAAAATCACTGGGGACTACAGTTCAGAGCCATTGCTCCTGAGAAGTTAGCAGGCAGAACTTGAAAAGCTGACACCTGGGAGAGGGGTAGAGGCAGAGATTAAGGAGTTGCCACCATCTTGATGAGTTGAAGAACACAAACACGTGGGGAGAAAGAAAGCTAAGACAGCAGGCAGCATGTGAAAGACTGAAGTAGGCACTCCTGAGAGCTCAAAACAAAAGAGGAATCTTTCAACCAAAGGAAAGATTCTTAGAAGGAGAGTCATAGCAGGCAATGTGGCCTGGAAGACAGCTGTTCTCTGTGAAGGAGCCCTCTCTGTGGAGCTGAGGGATGGGCAGAGTGCAGGCTAGGGAACCATCACCATCTTGCCCTTGAGAACATGTGGAGGAGAAGGAGAGAGAGATAGACCTAGTCTTTTGAGCCAGGCAGGAGCTAATGGTAGCTAAGAGTCAGAGAGAAAACACTAGCCCAAAACAAGTGGAGAGAGAAAGAGAGACAGAGAGAGGCCTGCCTATTCTGAACTAGGCTGGGGTTACTCAGGGTTCCATGGAGAGGGTCTTGGTGGGTGCGGGGGTGGGGGGGGACTCTTGGAACTGGCTTTGCCCAAATCCTCTACCACCTGTAGGGAATGATGTAGGCCCTTGGGTGGGCACGCATGGGCATGAGTCTCTGTTGTGTTGTGGGTCCATACATCTGCAATGATGTGGTAGGCTGGGATTGTAGCTCAACATGGCAGGAACACATGGGATCTTGACTGAGTTTATTCTCTGCAACACCTGGGAGCTTGGTGGGGCCCCTCCCGGCATGGGGAATTCTCACTCTCTTTCCGAGGGGGTGCAGAGCTCTTGGATTGGGGACCTCCGGGACAGAAGTTGGCCAGAGACCGACTGGTCTTAAGTACTTTGTTCTCAGGACCAAGACAGGAACATGTGGAAACTTGCAGGACAGCCCACAGCCAAGAAAAATGAGAGGGACTGGGGAAGAAGAAGGAGACCCTAACAGCACCCGTTGGAAAGACTGTACCAGACTCACCGGCCTGGCCAGCTTGCTTGAAGATGTGGGTCCTCATGTCTGGAACACAGAGGTCCTCCAGGTGAAAGATTAAGCACCTGCAGTTGTCTGAGAGATGGCTGTTCGGATAGCTTGTTTAGTATCTGTAGCTGTGTGGCTGTTTGTGGCCCCATATTGGGTGCACAAAATGGCTGGAAAAATTAGAGCTGCAGCTGTGGTGTCTCTGAGGGTTTCCACGCTGGAGCTTGTCCCATATACGGGAGGAACATCTATGGTTCCAGCAGCCAGGAAGCTTTGGCAGTGGCAGGCCACAATGATATGAGGAAGTCCTTGGTTCCAAAAAGTTTATTGTCATGGTGGATGGTAGATGGATCTGGAAGTATGCCCCCCAAAACTGAGGCTAGTCCTGAGTTAAATAGGGAGGGAGAAAAGGGGAGGAAAGGAGGAGGGTTTAGGGAGGATCAGGGGAAGATCTGGGGAGGCATGCTTAATTTGCTCTGACCTATGGCATTCATTAGTATGTAAATCCCTAGGGCCTGAGGCCTATAGTCTGGCCTATCTGACTGAACAATATAATTCTATGGAGACTGGACTGCTTTTCAGGACCCTGGGTTCTTGGGGTGCTCTGAACTCCTGCCAGTTCTCACGCAGAGCCTCGGAGTTCTAGGCAACTGCTCAACCATGTCCCAGGATACCCTTATGCAGTCCAAAGCCTCTCATGGAACAGAGACATATCAATAAAAACAGGACGTTCAAAAAATTATCAGCTTTTAATAAAAAAGCTTATACACTACAAAACTGCAAAATCTAAATAAAATAGATGATTTTCTAGACATATACCACATACCAAATTTAAATTAAGATCAAGGAAACTATCTAAACAGCCCCATAACCCCTAAGAATATAGAAGCAGTCATTTTAAAACTCCCAACCAAAAAGTGCCTTGGATAGAAGGTTTTAGTGCACAATTCTACCAGACCTTCAAAGAAGAGCTAATACCAATTCATTCTATGAAGCCATGGGTACTCCGATACCTAAACCACTGAAAGATCCACCAAAGGAAGAGAACTTCAGTCAAATTTTGCTTATGAATATCAATGCAAAAGTACTCAATAAAATGTTTCCAAACAGAATCCAAGACTACATCAAAAACATCATCGACCACATAACCCACTAGATAAACAAATTAAAAAAAGTCACATGACCATCTCATAAGATGCTGAAAAAAAAAAAAAAACCTTTGGCAAAATGCAGTGCCCCTTCAAAATAAAACTCTTGGAGAAATCTGGAAACCAAGCCATGAACCTAAGCATAAGAAAAGTTATGTACAACAAACCAACAGCCAATGTCAAATTAAACGGAGAGACACATGAAGGAATCTCACTAAAATCAGGGACAAGACTAGGCTTCTCTCTCTCTCTCTCTCTCTCTCTCTCTCTCTCTCTCTCTCTCTCTCTCTCTCTCTTTATGTGTTCAGTACAGTTCTTGGAGTTGCAGTTACACAATAGCCACAAACAATATAAAATACCTATGTGTAACCCATCCAAATAATGGAAAGATCTGTATGACAACAACTTCAAGACCCCAAAGGAAACAAACTGAAGGAGATAGCAGAAGATGCAAAAAACTCTCATGATAATGGATCAGTTGGATTTACTTAGTGAAAACAGTCGTCTTACACAAAGCTATTTATAGTTTCAGTGCAATCCCAAACAATATTCCAACACAATTTTTCAGAGATATAGAAAGAGCAATTCTGAACTTCATATGAATAAACAAAAAACACAGGATAGCTAAAAAATGATTTGGTAAGAAAAAAATTTCCGAGGGAACCACTCTAATCTGAATTTGTACTACAGACCAATAGTGATTAAAACTGCAGTATTGATACATAGACACACAGGAAAATTGTCTTACTCAGGGTTTTTATTCCTGCTCAAAACATCATGACCAAGGAGCTAGTTGAGGAGGGAAGGGCTTATTCAGCTAATACTTTCCACATTGCTGTTGATCACCAAAGTCAATGAAGTCAGGAATGGAACTCAAGTGGAAGCAGGAGCGGATACAGAGGCCATGAAGGGATGTTATTTAGTGGCTTGCTCAGTTTGCTTTATTATAGAACAAAAGAATACCATCCCAGAGATGGTACCACCCACCATGGGCCCTCCCCCTATGGTGATTAACTGAGAAAAGGCCTTAAACCTGGATCTCATGGAGGCATTTCCACAACAGAAACTGCTTTCCTTGTGATAACTTCATCCTGTATCAAGTTGACACAAAAAAAACAGCCAGTACAATTGATCGCTTGTCAACTTGACACAAAAACACATTTCTACTAAGCTTCAAACCTTACATTCTTATACATTCTTATATCATGTAAGTAACTTTAAAAATCCCATATTCTTTGCAAATTCCTGCATATTAAAATTTCATTCCCTTTAAATTATCCAATACATTTTAAAATTCAGTCTTTTTACAATTAAATGTCTCTTAACTGTGGGTGTCACTAAAATACTCTCTTCTTTCAAGAGGGAAAAATATAAGAGCACAGTCACAATCAACAGCAAAATCAATCTCCAAAAGTTCAATGTCTGTGGTTCAACTGATGATATTCTGGGCTCCTAGAAGGGCTTGGTTCACTTCTCCAGCCCTGCCCTTTGTAGCACACACCTTGTCTTCTAGTCTCCAGATGCCTGTACTCCACTACTACTGCTGTTCTTCCTGGTCATCTCATGGTATGGCATCTCAAAACACTGCTGCCTTCCACTGTAACTAGGCTTCACCAATAGCCTTTCATGGGCTCTCTCCATGGTGCTAAGACCCAGCTCATTTGCATGACCCCTTCTGTCCTAGGCCATCAATTGCAACTGAGGCCACACCTTCACTAATGGCCTTCTATGGCCTCTCACAGTGCTGAGACTCAGCTATACTTCATGACCCCTTCATGACTTCAAAACCAGTAACACCTGGGTGACTCTTACACATTACCAAGTCCAGCCACAGCACAAGGTACAAGCTTGGCTATCTCTGGAACACAGCCTCTATGCTCTCAGAAAACACTTCCCAGTGTTTGCCCTTAGTGATGCTTGTCTCTTTTTAATAACTGCTATTTTGTCAGCTCCACCTAACCCAGCATCAAAAGTCCCAGTAATGCAAAGGTTTCTCTTTAGTAGTTTTGGTATCTTGTTAATAACAGCTGATTCTTTAGCTCCAGCTAGCCAAAACCATAGAATTTTTCACATTCTAAACAGCAATGGCCCTGATAAGAGTCTTTGATCTTCTCTCTGAAATTTCACAACCAGGCCTACATCATTTGTCCCGTTCTCAATATTCCCTTCAAAGCTCTTCAAGAATATCCCAATGACTCTTCTAGGAAAAAGTTCCAAAGTCCTTACATAGTGTTCCCCAAACATAGTCAGATTGTCAGAGGAATATGCCACAATACTGGTACCAATTTTTCTTAGTCAGGGTTTCTATTACTCCACAAAACATCATGACCCAGAAGCAAGTTGGAAGGGGCATATTGAGCTTAAATTTTCCACATTGCTGTTGATAACCAAAGAAAATATCAGGACTGGAACTCAAGTAGAAGCAGGAACTGATGCAGCTAACTTGAAGGGATGTTATTTACTGTATTGGTTCCCCTGGCTTTCTCAGCTTGTTTTCTTACAGAACCCAAGGCTAATGCCTTACAGCTGGATCTCATGGAGACGTTTCCTGATCTAAAGCTCCTTTCTCTGTGGTAACTCTAGCTCATGCCAAATTGACAAACAAAACCAGCCAATACACCACTAAATGGAGTATAATTCAATACCCACAAATAAACCAATACACCTATGGACATGATTTTTAAAAAGAAGCCAAAATCATAAAATAAAAAAAAGAAAGCATCATCAAATAATGGCACTCATATTGTCTGCCTATAGAAGAATGGAAATTGATTCATATTTATTAACCGTGATAAAGCTCAAACACTAGTGGACCACAGAGCTCAACATTAAACTAGATACATGGAATCTAATAAAAGAGAAAATGAGAAATAGTATAGAATGCTTTGTCACAGGGGAAAATTTCCTGAACAGCACACCAATGGCTCAGGGCTTAACACTAACAATCGATAATTGTGAATTCATGAAACTGAAAAGCTTCTGTGGGGAAAAGGACACTGTCAATAGGACAAAGGGGCAATCTAAAGACTGGGAAAAGATTTTTATTAATGTTATATCCATCAGAGGTCTAATACTCAAAATGTAAAATGAAATCAAAAGTTATACTTTGAAATAATCCAAAAAACCCTGTTAAAAATGTGGTACATTAGTAAAAAGAGAATTCTCAAAAGAGGTACAGAAAGACATAAAGGCACAGAAACACATAAGAAAATGTTGAACAACCTTAGTTATCAGCAAAGTGCAAATCTAAAGAAACCTGACATTCTACCCTACATGAATCATAATTACTAAGGTCAGAAACTCAAGTAACAGAACATACTGGAGAGAATGTGAAGAAAGGGGAAACTTTCTACATTGCTGATGGGAGTACAGACTGACACAACCACTCTGGAAATCAATCTGGTAGTTTCTTATTGCAAATAAGGGAATTTGTAAATAGTTCTACCTGAAGAACATTCCTAGGCATACACCCAAATGATGCTCAACCATACCATAAAGAGACATTCTCTCCTATGTCCATAGTAGCCTTATTCATAACAGCCAAGAAAGACAGCATCTCAGATGTTCTTCAACAGAAGAATGGATACAGGAAATGTGATTCACTTTCACAACAGAATACTCATCAGCTATCAAAGATGAGAACATCATGAGTTTTCAGGCAAATAGATGGAACTAGAAGATTTCACCTTGAATGTCCTCCCCATATCATCAGGAAAGCAAGAACCAGATATAAAATCACTTCTAATGATGATGATAGAAGACTATAAGAAGGATATAAATAACTCTATCAAAAAACTTGAAGAGAGCACAGGTAAACAGAAAGAAGTCCTTAAAGAAACACAAAAATCCTTTAAAGAAATACAAGAAAACACAAACAAACAGATGAAGGTATTGAACAAAACCATCCAGGACTAAAAATGGAAGTAGAAACAATAAAGAAACCACAAAGGGAGACTACCCTGGAGATAGAAAACCTAAGAAAGAAATCAGGAGTCATAGAAACAAGCATCACCAACAGAATACAAGAGATAGAAGAAAGAATCTCAGGTGCAGAAGACACCTTCAAAAATATTGACACAACTGTCAAAGAAAATGCAAAATACAAAAAGTTATTAACACAAAACATCCAGGAAATCCAGGACGCAATGAGAAGACCAAACCTAAGGATAATAGGTATAGATGAAAGTGAAGATTCCCAACTTAAAGGGCCAGTAAATATCTTCAACAAAATTATTGAGGAAAACGTCCCTAACCTAAGGAATGAGATGCCCATAATCACACAAGAAGCCTACAGAACACCAAACAGACTAGATCAAAAAAGAAAAACCTACGGTCACATAATAATCAAGACACAAAATGCACAAAACAAAGAAAGAATTTTAAAAGCAGTAAGGGAAAAAGGACAAGTAACATATAGAGGCAAACCTATCAGAATTACACCTGACTTCTCACCAGATACTATAAAAGCCAGAAGATCCTGGACAAATATCATACAAACCCTAAGAGAACATAAATGCCAGCCCAGGCTACTTTACCCAGCAAAACTCTCAATTACTATAGAGGGATAAACCAAGATATTCCATGACAAAAACGAATTTACACAGTATCTTCCCACAAATCCAGCACTACAAAGGATAAAAGCAGGAAAGCTCCAATACATGGAGGACAATCATACCCTAGAAAGAGCAAGAAAATAATCCTTTTCCATCAAAC
>NW_021612879.1:0-1255 GCF_004785775.1 Grammomys surdaster | reverse complement strand
TGAGGAGTAAATAAGGAGCAGCCTACTATCCACTGTCCTTAAACCCTATTTCTAGTCAGGGTAGCTCCAGAAGCCTATACTCCCAGCATATGGGAAGCTGATACAGGAGGACTGCCATGTATTCACAGCAGCTACACTACAGAGTGGTAACTTGCCTTTAAAAAAAAAATTCATTCATGGCCCAAGTAGTGAGAACAAGAATACAAAAAGCCCCGTCTGAGACCAAAAGTTCAGATTATATCAACCACTGCCACGTTCCTGTAGTGTGACCCCAAGTAAGTACCTTCATCCCAGGCCTCACTGAAACAGCGGGCACAACTGCCCTCTAAACAGCAGGAGAGTTAGTTTGCAAGAATGTATACAAGACACTTATCCTGGCATCTTGAATATTGCAAAGACTCCATGCATGGTTTTTTGAACTGTCAACATCTCAGAAGAATTAGTTTAGATCTTATATAAAAGGAAACCAGATACCTGGAAGTGTCTACTGAGGTGGATTGCCAACTAGTCAGAGTACACTACTACATAGGTATCCCAAGGTATCATAATTTCAGGATGCGCTCATCATATGGACTGAAGCCTTCCCTTTAAGCTCCTCCAGCCACACTCCCTACTGTCATGCTTCTCAAGCTCTCTCTTACTCTAAGGTTTCTGTACCCTGTTTATGACTCTGAATATGGCCTCTAACAGTCAGCTTGAAGGTACAGCATAGGGCCAGCTGATGCTGTCTGCTCTTCCAAATCAAAGAACCCAGCTGTTTTAAGAGCTACTGACAGCATGCCCATTGCACAAAGGCCCTGGAGGGTTTCAAGGCATGGATGCAAGCAGCACGATATGAAAGAGAAGGATCCAGAAGCTAAAACCACAACCTATAACAGCTGCAATGATGCACAAGCACCAGACGTAAAAGACAAGATAAAGTCCTGCCAGGCCTTTCACTCCATAACAAATCCCTGAACTGAGAATGTCAAAGCAATATATTTGTATGTAAAGTATCAAGACATTATTTTCCCAAGTATGGACTATAAGCCATCAGTATCTGTGCCATCTGAAACATGTCAACAGTGCTGACTCTCAGGCCTCTCCTGGTCATCCCACAGAAGAATCTACAGTTTATTACTAAAGCATATGAAATTGAACTGAACAGTGATACACACACCTTTAATCCCAGCACTTGGGAAGCAGAGGCAAGAGGATCTCTGTGAGTTCAAGGCCAACCCTGGTCTACAGTGTGAGTTCCGGGACAGCCACAGAT
>NW_021612878.1:0-2172 GCF_004785775.1 Grammomys surdaster | reverse complement strand
AATGTTCAAGAAAGTTGCTAGATCCCAGCAGAAAAGCACTATAGAACCTTTTGAACATAGTTCATGTAAAGATATATGCATTGCAGTGTTTTCTTACTTCCAGAGCTAAAGACAAGTAAAACACAGCTGGAAACAGCTAAATCATGTTACATGTGACATTTCAGTTAGGAAGTGTGTTTGGTTTACTGCAGAAACACTTTTAACACCAGGCCATGTATCTTATATTCTTTCAAATGGAATGTCCAAGTAAGTAGCTAGATTCCTGCAGCAAAGCACTATAGAACATACTGAACAAAACTCATGTAAAGATACACGCATTGCAGTGTATTCTTACTTCCAGAGCTAAAGGCAAGTACAACAGAGTTGAAAACACCTAAATCAGGTTACATGTGATATTTCAGTTAGGAAGTGTGTTTGGTTTAAAGCGGAAACACTTTTAACACCCGGCCATTTATCTTACATTTTTATATATGGAATGTCCAAGTAAGTTGCTAAATTCCAGCATAAAAGCACTATAGAACATACTGAACAAACCTCATGTAAAGATACAGGCATTGCAGTGAATACTTACGTCCAGAGATAAGGCAAGTAAAACAGAGCTGGAAACACCTAATTCATGTTACATGTGACATTTCAGTTACGAAGTGTGTTTGGTTTACTGCAGAAACACTTTTAACACCCGGCCATGCATCTTTCATTGATACACATGGAATGTCCAAGAAATTTGCTAGATTTCTGCAGAAAAGCACTATAGAACGTACTGAACATAACTCATGTAAAGATAAACGCATTGAAGTGTATTCTTACTTTCAGAGCTATAGACAAGTACAACACAGCTGAAAACACCTAAATCATATTACCTGTGACATTTCAGTTAGGAACTGTGATTGGTTTAAAGCAGAAACACTTTTCACAACCGGCCATGTATCTTACATTGTTTCATATGGAATGTCCAAGTAAGTTGCTAGATTCCAGCAGAAAAGCACTATAGAACGTATTGAACATACTTGATTTAAAGATACATGCATTGCAGTGTTTTCTGACTTCCAGAGCTAAAGTCAAGTACAACAGAGCTGAAAACACCTAAATCATGTTACATGTGTCATTTCAGTTAGGAGGTGTTTTTGGTTTACTGCAGAAACACTTTTAAAACCAGGCCATGTATCTTAAATTCTTTCATATGGAATGTTCAAGAAAGTTGCTAGATTCCAGCAGAAAAGCACTATAGAACGTTTTGAACATACTTCATGTAAAGATACATGCCTTGCATTGTTTTCTTACTTCCAGAGCTAAAGACAAGTAAAACACAGCTGGGAACACCTAAATCATGTTACCTGTGACATTTCAGATAGGAAGTGTGGTTGGTTTAAAGCAGAAACACATTTAACACCCGGCCATGTATCTTATATTGTTTCATATGGAATGTCCAAGTAAGTTGCTAGATTCCAGCAGAAAAGCACTATAGAACTTATTGAACAAACCTCATGTAAAGATACATGCATTGCAGTGTTTTGTTCCTTCCAGAGCTAAAGGCAAGTACAAGAGAGCTGAAAACACCTAAATCATGTTACCTGTGACATTTCAGTTAGGTAGTGTGTTTGGTTTAAACAGAAACACATTTAACACCCGGTCATGTATCTTATATTGTTTCATATGGAATGTCCAAGTAAGTTGCTAGATTCCAGCAGAAAAGCACTATAGAACGTATTGAACATACTTCATGTAAAGAAAAACGAATTGCAGTGTATTCTTACTTCCAGAGCTAAAGGCAAGTACAAAAGTGCTGAAAACACCTAAATCATGTTACCTCTGACATTTCAGTTAGGAAGTGTGTTTGGTTTAAAGCAGAAACTTTTTTAACACCGGGCCATGTATCTTTCATTGTTACATATGGAATGTCCAAGTAAGTTGCTAGATTCCAGCAGAAAAGCAGTGTAGAACGTACTGAACAAACCTCATGGAAAGATACACACATTGCAGTGTTTTCTTACTTCCAGAGCTAAAGGGAAGTACAACAGAGGTGAAAACACCTAAATCATGTTACCTGTGACATTTCAGTTAGGAAGAGTGTTTGGTTTACTGCAGAAACACTTTTAACACCAGGCCATGTATATTATACTGTTTAATATGGAATGTCCAAGTAAGTTGCTAGATTCCAGCAGAAAATCACTA
>NW_021612877.1:0-1439 GCF_004785775.1 Grammomys surdaster | reverse complement strand
TTTTATTTTATTTTGCAAGTTGGAGAGGAAATTTGAGAGATTTGCTCAGGGCACACCAGGCTGAGCGCTCCCGGGGTCCCCAGACCTGCCCAGCAGGCAGAGGAGTGGAGCTGGGGAAGGATGGGCAATCCGAAAAATGGCAGCCCAAGGAGTGAGAAGCAGAAAGCCCGATTTCGGAGCCAGCCTTCCAGGGCTGAGAGGACTGTGTGGATGCTGACATGCCAGGTCGGCAGCCTCCACAACTCTGCGGTTCGGAACTCCGCCCTCCGCGTGCTGACTCAGCTCCCGGGAAGGCCCCAGCCTCAGCGTGAGAAGGGCGACGACCTCCACCCGTCATCCCACCAGTCCGCTCCTGGTACTCATGCCAACTTCATGACTGCAGGCTCCGTGCTGTGCTGACGAGTGTGGGAAGTTGGGCTCTGACAGAGCAGGGCTGGTGTGGACCGAGCTGGGACTCACTCTGAGAGCCAGGGGCACATTTCAAACAGGTGAGGGGCGGGGCCTCGGGGAGCTCTCAAGGCCAACAGGTGCGCTCTCTCATCTCCTTGGCAACCTAGGGTGCCAGAGTACCTGATCACATGTTACTGATGTGACACACTTGTTCCAGATAATAATCAGAGGCAAGCATTTCAGGATGATCAACTACTAATTATTAGCTTATCCTGTTATGGCTCCTGACAATGAATACTAAAACGGGATTGTCAGGCAAACCATTTTCTTATTCATGGCATTTGTATAGTTTTTCTCTTGTTTGTATTCAATGATGAAAATGAAGATTGAATTTTTTAGTAAAGCACTTGTCACATTCACTATATTTCAAGGTTTCTCTCCTGTATGAATTCTCTGATTCTGAATCTGCCCTAAATATTTGGACCAGGTGCTTTCTTGTAGAAACACAGGTGGTTTCTCTGACTCTGTAGCACATATGTCCAAACTCTTTTGGCTTTCATAGTATACATTAAGAAGACAGTTATAAATCTGATAGGTCTGACTTCCTAAATTACTTGTTTTTGTTTTGTTTAGATTTTGTTATTTTTTTTCTGTTGCAGTTTTTTATATTGCTTTATGTTTAGTGTTTGATCATCATGTGGTAAAGGGACTTTTTTTTCCCCCAATCTGTTGTGTGTTTTTGCATCCTTCTTGTACATTAACAGGCATCTTTGGTTTAGGAAAATTTTCATTTATGAGTTCAAAATTGAAAATATTTTCTAGAAGTTTGGGCTGATATTCTTCTTCTTCTATTCCAATCATCTGTAGTTTTTGTCTTCTCATGTATTCCAGAATTCCTGGTTGATTAGGGCCAGGAAACTTTTAGAATCCACATTTTTTTTTGACTAACCATTCCATTTTGTCCTATTCATCTTTAATGTCTGAGACCCTCTTCCTTCCCCGTTCTCTGGGTGAACCTTGCCCTTGTAGTTGTCAGTGCACAGGCAGTT
>NW_021612876.1:0-1091 GCF_004785775.1 Grammomys surdaster | reverse complement strand
AGAGAAGAGAAGAGAAGAAGAGAAATAAAGGCTGGCCATGAGCACTTGGGGGCGGGGGGCGGAAGGGAATGGGGGAGAGAGCGGGTGAATGAAGACAAGAGCAAGAGAGAGGGGAGGGGGCAAACAGCCCCTATTATAGTGAGTCAGGCTTACCTAGCTGTTGCCAGATAATTGTGGGGAGGAGCATACTTGGTTGTTGCCAGGTAACTGTGGGCGGAGCTTAGACGGAATGCTAACACCTGCCACTACCTACGACCTTCAAATGATCACACACAACAGTCATTTGGTTATGGTGCTCAACTCCATTCACCTCCAGACTCAGAGCTCTGCGTGCCTCTGTCTCCTGAGTGCTGTGATTAAAGGCCTATGCCACCACCACCTGGCACACTTTTGTTTTTTATATGGGGTGACCGTAAAGGCGGAGATTCCAAAATCAGCTATTGTAAGTCTTATTATGTTAGATATTTTTTTTCAAAGTTTAGTTAACTAAACAGAAAATCTACTGAAGTGAAAAAGAAAAGAAAGCATCAAACGTGAAGCAGTGAGAGCGGGAGGCAGCACCTCGGACATCTCAGCAGCGGAAGCAGTCTTCTGTCCCCATGCCACCACCGGGCACCTGTTGGCTCTGGAGTATCTCTGATTAAGACGTGATGCTACTCTAGGGGTAGGGTAAGTATACAAAGTTTGTGCAGATCTCTTAATTGAGAATTTGAGCAGCATAAGAACTGCAGTCCCGGCTGTGGCCTGCACATAAGTAAACGTGCTTCTATCCCTGAATGCATCAGATGTCTCTCAAATGCGTTGTCTTTAACTTTGGTGTGTGTGATGTGAGGAAGAAAAGCCACCAGGGACACGTCTGCACCCAATAAGGCCCTTCTCTCTAGAAAGTATCTCTCCTCGCATATGTAGAATGTGAGTCAAGTGAGAGGATTCAAAGGCCCTCTGAACCAATTTTAACTTGTCTAATATGCATCATGACCACCCGAGTCCTTCTTCCAGTTTCTGATTCCTCTCCTTACCTGTGACTCTGACACATGGTCATGAGGTTTATCTCCTACACACCTGGACAATCGTAGCAGCCAGGCTCAAAA
>NW_021612875.1:0-1656 GCF_004785775.1 Grammomys surdaster | reverse complement strand
TCTCTCTCTCTCTCTCTCTCTCTCTCTCTCTCTCTCTCTCCTGTAGACAGGGTCTAGCTATGTAGCCCAAACTGGCTTTAACTTGCGGTGACCCACCAGATTGCCTCTACCTTCCGAGCCACCGTGCCATCAGACTAGCGTCCTCTCTCTTTAGAAGTTAATTGCTCAGGCATTTTGTGATACTAATAGGCATTGAGCTACCTGGTATGGAAGCCATTTTCCAGAGGGAATGACTGAGGCCGAGAGGCAGGCTGCCTCAGGTGACATCCCGTGGCGAAACGACGCCTGGAGCCGTCTGATGGGCCGGTCCCATGTCTCTTGTCTAACAAACAGCAGAAGGTAGTTTTCTGGAGCCTCAGGCACCTTCAGAGAGTGAGCACGGGTCTCAGCTCAGAGACCTAGCCAGGCCTAATGCCACCTCCTCTGACTCATGCCATTCTGCAGGTTACCAGAGGGTTTCAGAGCCACCCGTGTGCTTATTTTTTATAGCAACCATAAGGAAGCACAGCAGATGTTATCCTCAGTTACAGGCACAGAGAGAGGAAGGACAGGCCTGAGGGCGCACAGGTAGTAAAGGAGGACGGCACCATGACTTCGGACTGTGCAGCGACACCTGTGAACTTCCCTCAAAATGAGGTCATACCTAGCCCAACAAGAGCACATGGGAGCATCTTGGGGGTCCAGGCAGAGTCCCTCTGGGCAATGGAGCCGGGTCAGGAGGGCAGATGGCTTTCCATTTTTATACATTTTTTACAGGTTTCTCCAACACTGCTCCATATGGGCTCGCCCTAGTAGGCAGAGCAGTACTTTGAGTCCCAGGAGAAGCTACAACAAAATGCCCCCCTTCTGGGGTCCCCCATTGTGTCCTAGGAACTTGTGTGCCAAGTTAGGTTTCCAGAGCTCAGGCTGTGCCTGGACAGGACAGCTTACTGGCTATGGAAGTGGCTGTGGGGTAAAGACGCTTGCCATCTGGGAACAGGTTCTTTGCCAACACTACCATTTTCCTCTCCAAAATGTCAGGAAAGAAACAGGAGCAGAGCAGCAGAACAGCCACTCGACCTCCACGTCCCCCCACCTCCAACCTCCGAGCTTTTGTTCCTGGTGCTCCGTGTGCCTCTTCTCTATGGAGGACGTCTCAGTACAAAGTAGCACCTAAGATTTGGCAAAATTGACAAAATTAGAGCCAGGAGATGGATTGGCTTCCCAGGTTTTGTTCAGATTGCTGAATGAGAAGACCAAAGATGTCTTTTTTTTAACGTTCAGCTGTCTCCCTCTTTTAATGTCAACGCCAGCCAGAGTTGAGGGAAACAAATAGCCACTGTGATATCTCGGCCGGTTAATTTCCACACTGAGATTCAGGAGGATGGCTCAAAATGACTGTTTCTTTGGGGCTTTTTAATGACAAAGCATATTTAGACAGGCTAAATTTGGCCAAATAAATAAATGTAAGTTCAGGGCCTTCAATTTACCAAAGCACATTTCAAAAGCAAAAGGAGACATGAAAGGCAACAGCTCTACTCAGACCCTAATAGTTTCCAAGGAAAATTCCTGTAATCTTGAAGAATAATAAAAGCTCACGGATATATTTGGAATTTCTGAATGGTGGAACTGTTTCTGAGAGCCTTTTTTTTTTTTTTCAACATCCCAAGTGAAAAA
>NW_021612874.1:0-2003 GCF_004785775.1 Grammomys surdaster | reverse complement strand
CTTCACCTGTCGAGTCTTCTTAGAGAGAAACTCATCAAAGAAGTTCTAGTGAGATTCCGGAAGCTTTTTGCTGCTTCCTTGGACTCAGGCCCCTTGGGTGAGACTCACAGATTCATCTGCATTGAACTGCCCTTGCTGATTCATGTATGGTGTCTGCCCACTGGACTGCTCTGAAGGGGGTGATTCATGTTTGGTGCTTGCTAGGGGACTGGAATGAGAACAACAAAGATTATAATTGTCCTGTAGAACTATTTCTATATGGGTCCACTTCCCAAATATCCAAATAATGTTTCTTTCCCACTTCTGGTGGCTGGTGGCCTAGAGGGGAATTTCACTCTTATTAAAGTAGGTTAAACAAAATATATGCCTACACAGAGGAGTACTGCAGCTCAGGGATAAGGAACAGAACATGAACAGAGGTCTATTTGTGCCTGATTCAGCAGCAGGATTTGGAAGGAGTGACCAGGGTAGAAACACAGGAGGGGACCCTTGGCTGAATGTTGGGGACAGGCTGTTGCATCCTCTCTCCTGCCAGGAGGCCTTTGTGATGAGGGGGCCACACCTGTGTGATGTGGCCTGAGCCCTCCTGACACATCTTATACTGCACTCCAGGACTCAGAAGCCTGAGAGATGCACTGCCATTCATAAGATGGAGAGCTTTCTCGCTCTGATGAATATCACTAGTGACTCATGGATGAGCCTCAGCTCCATGGACATAGCAATGGCCATGACCATTGCCATTTTCTGTGAAGTGGGGCTGTTTTTCCTACTAATCCATTTCCTGAAGGAGTCCACAGTATTACCAGGACCTGAGAGTGAAAGGAACATCCCAAAGGTGAGAAGAGCCTTGGTTCACACACAATGGAGCACCAGTCTGTGGTTCATGATTGTTACTCTCACATTGCCTAGGAAAACAGGTTTAGGGACAGTTTTGGTATTTAAAAAAAATAACATAAGAATATATATTTTTTATTTTAATCTCAGGTATGACATATGGGGCTGCTTCAAATTGTTCACAGCAAATGAATATGACTTGCCTCATGTTCAAGGCGGGGTGCGATTTTGTCAGCAGTTTCTATATTCCTGTGACTTTTAGAATTCTGGGGACTTTTCAGAGAATATATAAATGCTATGTCCTTAGGAGACATGGTGGGTTGTCCTTTGTTGCTGGTTGCTATTGCTTGCTGGTATTTGTGGTTTGTTCAGTAGTTGTGTGAACAGAGGGAAGAAAAAGAAATTTGATATCAGGACAGTGAAGATGAAACCTCTCCAAAGAACTCAAAACCCCCATCTGTAATTGTAGAAACTTGTGTAACAATAATGTTTCCCCCTTTACACTCCATCCCTTTTTTCTCTCCTATCAAGTGTTAGGGATAGAATGGGTGGAAGAAAGAGGGTGGAGAAGGGTAGAAGAAAGAACCTACAAGGGAGCTAAAGTCTAGCTAGATAAGAGAGGGGACATCTCCACAGAAAGTCTGCAGGGGCTGACAGGCAGGGCAGAGGTGAGAGTGGCCCTGAGGTGTCTGTCTGAAGCTCTAAAAACATCTGTACAAGGAGGCAGAGAGGCCACTGAGGACAACTGTGCCTCCATGCACAGACCACACTTCTGAGTAGGTAGGGTCACAGGAAAAGCTCAGAGAAAGATCCTCTGTCCTCTGTTCAGGCCCTTGTTTTCTTTGGTTGAGCTGATATGAATCAGGTGATGAGACCAGGGGCCTCAGATTAGGGCTGTATTCTCCTTTGTTCTGAGGAAGCAGATATCACATTATATCCTAGAGGCAGCTGAACGCTCAGACTTGTGTAGAATCCTGTCTGAGGAACACTTACTGGGGACATCTGAGATAACTGTGGCACAGCCAGTGCCTTCTTCTGTTTTGAAAACAAAGTGACAAGGAAATGTGTTTATGCACAGTGTGACTGAGTCAAGGATGGATAAGAAAAACTTCCTGGAAAATTCAGGTTTCATGTTATCCATGATCACACAGAGCAGGAAGCTTGTCTAC
>NW_021612873.1:0-1024 GCF_004785775.1 Grammomys surdaster | reverse complement strand
CCACAGAGACAATGCACACACACACACCACAGAGACAATGCACACACACACCCCACAGAGACAATGCACACACACACCCCACAGAGACAATCCACACACAGACTCACACACACACCCCACAGAGACAATGCACACACACACACACACACACACACACACACACCCCACAGAGACAATGCACACACACACACCATGAGCACCAGTGTGCATCTCTTCTGCTTTGCCAGAGTCCTTCTCATTAGTAATGTAGCTGAATTCATTATGCAAAGCAAATTGACAAAATTTAATTAATGAAAGTTAAATAAATTAAGTTTGGATACAACAGCATATTGTGTTTTTTTTGTTTGAGCTTGTTTGTTTTTATACAAAAATATCAGGCTTTTGAAAACACAGATTTTAACACAACAGGAAAAATACTTCTGTTAAGAATCGAGCTACGGAGGGCTAGCAAGGTGGCTCATTAGATTAAGTTACTTGCCACCGAGCCTGACAACCTGAATTGGATACCGTGAGGACCTCACCCATAATGCTGCCCTCTGACCTTCGCATGCATGAACTGACACGTGTGAACACACATGGACAAATGAATGGTTTTTATTTTTTAAGGAAGCAAAATACTTCAAAGGAACCTGCCTAGATTCCTGTCTTCTCATTAAATTTAGTTTTACTCATTTTAAATGTAAGTTACAAATAATCTCATGAAACATCAAATCCCCAACTTTCTAAATAAAAAGAAAGATATAAACAAAGTAAAAGCCAAGGGTGTGGCTGGGTAGAAGGACGTTCATCTAGCACCAGTAAAACCCTGGGTTCCATCCCAAGTACCACCCATCCATCAAATAAAGGAAGATGTTGGGAGTCCAGGTTGACCACAAAAACCTCAGAAGTCTTTTATCTAAACCAAAGTTTGGATCTAGCTTTCAACCTAAAGGTTTGTAGTGTGGGAAAGCAATGTTTACAAGCAGCTAGTGGTGCATTACTACCCACTCTCCTCTCCCACACCACTCTCGCTCTTGTTCTCTCT
>NW_021612872.1:0-1610 GCF_004785775.1 Grammomys surdaster | reverse complement strand
AATAATCTTTTTATTGGATATTTTATTATATTTCAGATGTTATCACCTTTCTTCATCCTCCCACCCAGAAATCCCCTATTCCATCCAACCTCCTCCTCCTTCAATGAGGATTTACCCCAACTCACCACCCTGCCCTTGAATTCCCCAAACTGGGGCTTCCAGCCTTCATGGGACCAAGGACCTCCTCTCACATCTATGTCTGACAAGGCCATCCTCCCCTACATATGCAGCTGGAACCATGGATCCAAAGCAAGTGAGTTACAGGCCCTGACTTCATCACTCAGTGTTCTGTGCTACTACATCGGAGGCACCCATATAGAACCCCTCTAGCATAAAGGCATGTAGGGTTGTAATGTGTTTTCAAAATATCTTCATGAACTGCAGCTTGGAGCTGAGTAGGAGGGATTGCTTGCCAATCATCCAGTTTCTTGAAAGAGGCTAACTCCACAGAAAGTCTTGTAAATGATCACAGAAATGAAGAACTGGAAATACATAGGAGAGTGTCTGGACAAGGTAGAGGATGGTTATCTGGGCTTGACTGTGTTTATGGTTAGACATGAGTCCACAAACTGCCCCTGATGCTTCATGCATCCTACCTGCTGCTGTTGCTGTTGGGTATACTTGTCGTATATCTTCAAGCTGGCCTCCACACACAGCCTCTTTGTTTTCTTAGTACACTCTTCCAGTGCAATCTGCTCCCTTAGCAGCTGCCTGTTCTCATTCCACAGAATTTTTACTTGGTTCTTTATATGAAGAGACTCTGTAAGGAGCTGACAGTTCCTGATGCTGAACCACAAAGAAGAAATGGTGATATGTAGGCAGCATCCATCTTCCTCCCACTTCTCCAAGTACCATCCCTTCTCACCACGGGCACTGGTCCCCAGACAGACACAGACTACAGACCAGAGCAGCCATAGAACATCACATATAAGAAGGTCAAATCGAGAACAGAGTAACATTCCAGAAGACTCAAAGTACTTCTGAAAACCGTGACACCAACAGGGCCTCATATATCTAGCAGAAGAGTACATAGGCCCCATGATTGTTTATATGTCCAGGTATTAGAAAACCACCTGTAGGTAGAAAGAGGACAAACCTTATCTAGAAGAGGAGAACAGACTCAACAGATATACAATCGTTCTATGTGTCTCATGCAAACCAGATCTATAAATCTGTTTTCAGGGCCCAGAGACTCAAGGTTGACTGATATCTCCATTAAGGTGCACACCTTTTCTATCTAGAGGATACTGAGTTGGGAAGGACAATGATTGCAGGGGCTCACAGAGTCATCACACCTGATCAAAATGAGCCCAAGAGGTAAAAATCCTACAGCCTTTCTTTGAGGGAGGCAAGCTTCCTGTTGAAAGGCAAATAGTACAGAACCAGCCCCTTACTTTGTTTGAAAGTTAGTGATGGACAGACATATTCTGTGCCTAGTGCTGGGGTAATGACACTGATAGTCACTCACCAGTAAAGTTGATTTTCTTTAGACAGCTCCTTGCACTTGTACAAGGCCTCACTGATCTCCTGAGGAATTTTCTTGAGATCGGTCATTACCTGGTCGTGTTGCATCTCAAGCATCATGTTCTCAAAGTTGGTCCTGTGGGAGG
>NW_021612871.1:0-1650 GCF_004785775.1 Grammomys surdaster | reverse complement strand
GCCCACTGTCCCCTCCCTCTGCTCTCTGCAGGTATTCATACTCACCTCCCACTGCCCCTCTCTGTCTTCTCCACACTAGTGTTCATATACCCATGACTGCCTGGCTTGTACAAAAGTCTGCATGAACAGGATCACGGCCCACATCTCATCTTGGTGCTTAGCTGCATTCACATGCACACTGGCCGCCTGGGAACCTGCACTCACATGCCCACTGCCCATCATTTGTCCTGTGTAGTGTCATGCAGAAGGACACATCACACAGTACTACCTCACTCAGGGGACATCTGTAGGCACCTGCACTCATGGCCACTGCACTCTGAGAACACCTACACTCACAGGCTCCTCTCTGTCTTCTGAAGTCACATGCACTCACATGCCCAATGCCACATTCTGACATCAGCATGCACCGGCACTCATGTGCCCACTGCTCCTCTCTGGCCTCTCCAGACAGCTGTATTCTAACCCCAATGACTGCATTCTTGGCTACTGAGAGGTACTAGCACACACATGGGCACCCTGGTGTCTGCACACAGAACCCAATGCCACACTCTGCTCTCTGCATGCACATGCACTCACATGCCCACTGCACTACTCACCTCTGCTCTCTGCATGTATGTGCACACACATGCCCGCTCCCCTCCTCTGCCCCCAGCAGACATCTGTGATCACATATCCACTGCTTCTCTCTGGTCTCTGCAGGAACATGCATTCCCATATGTAATAACCACTTCAGCCCTCAGCAGGCACCTGCTCTGACATGCTCATGACTCACCTCTGTCCTCAGCATGCCCTCTGTTAACATGGCCACTCTCCACATCTGCCTTCAGCAGAAACCTCCATTCGAATGCACCTCTATCCTGTCCTTGCAGGAACCTATGCCCACAGTCCAGCTCTGTTCTCTACAGAAACATGCCGTCACATGCTCACTGATCCACCTTGTTCTCTGTGGGTACCTGTGTTCGTATTTCCAGTGCCTCCATCTGACCCATGTAGGCACATATAATTAATTGTCCACTGTCCCTATCTGTCCTCTGCAGGCACCTCAGTCACAGACAACTGTCCCATTCTGACCTCTGCAGATGCATACACTCACAGTCTCACTGTCCCATCAGTATCCTGCAGGCCTCTGAACTCCCATGCCCACTGCCCTTCTCTGTCTCTGCAGGACCCTGTACTCCCATGCCCATTGCCTCTCTCTGGACTCTCCAGTTACCTGAACTCACGTGTCCATTCCACTCCTCTATCCTCTGAGGGTACCTGCACAGACAGGCCTACTGCTCCTCTCTGTTCTCTGGAGGACACTCACATGTCTACTGCATGCTTGGCCCCTGAGAGGAACCTGCACAAGCCTGACCACTGAGGACCCTGGCCTCTGCAGGCACCTGCAATCACACACCCAATGTCCCACCCTGCTCTCTGTATGCACGTGTGCTCAGATGTCCGTTCCCCTCCTCTGCCCTCAGCAGACAACTGTGCTCACACACCTACCACCTTTCTCTGGGCACTACAGGCACCTAGACTCTCATACGCAATGCCCAACTCTGCCCTTTACAGGCATCTGCTCTGACATGCTCATGAGTCACCTCTGTCCTCAGCAGCCATCTCTATTCAAATGTTTGTGACCCCCATCTGTCCTCTGCAAGCACCTTC
>NW_021612870.1:0-1530 GCF_004785775.1 Grammomys surdaster | reverse complement strand
AGAGCATGATCCAGCCTGTGGTAAAGAGACATTGCTCTTAACAGAAATAAATAATTAACAGCAAATTTGAAAAATGAAAAGAAAAGCTTAATGACTGCGAAGTATTGGAGAAGGAAGGCAATTACGAGACAATAGCAGAGATGCATTTAAAGGAAATCAAATTTAAAAACTGAAATCAGTTATTGACTATTTAAAATGATGAACATCATCGAAAAGTCCCCACATATCTGCACCAATTTTCAAAAACATCAGGGCACTCCATGGCACAGAGTATGCTGTTAAGAAGATATGGTTTTACCTACCCCTATGAGCGATGTTAGCTGCTGAGATATATAACTTATCACATGCCCCTAAAATCAGTGGCCTCTTTCTCAACCCTCTGAGCTGAAGTAAATTTGAAAGTGCATTGGACACATATGCAATAATACCATCTATTTGGAAATTCAATATTCATTGGATCCAAGCTAATCATCCCAATTTTTATGACTACCAGTCTGATGTGCTTTCATTCACATGACAAGAATTAATGTGGGCTGGAGAGATGGCTTACTAGTTAAGAGAAGTTGGCTGCTCTTCCAGAGATTCTGAGTTTGATTCCCAGCAATGACATGGTGGCTCATAATCATCTATCATGTTATCTGATGCCTTCTTCTGGTATTCAGGTGTACAAGAAGATAGAGCACTCACATACATTAAATAAATAAATCATTTGCCGGGCGGTGGTGTCGCACGCCTTTAATCCCAGCACTTGGGAGGCAGAGGCAGGCACATTTCTGAGTTCGAGAGTTCGAGGCTAGCCTGGTCTGCAGAGTGAGTTCTAGGACAGCCAGGACAACACAGAGAAACCCTGTCTCGAAAAACCAAAAAAAAAAAAAAGTTAATAAATACATGTCCAAAAGCTTCTATCTGAATGTCCAATATAAAATTTTAATGAATTTAGATTTACCTAACAACAGCATGATGTTCATACATTGAAAATAAATCTGAGGGAGAGAGAGACAGAGACAGAGAGACAAAGACAGATGAGAGAGATAGAGAAGAATTATCCATAATGAGGCAACAATTCCCTTACTAGATACCAGTTGTTAATAAATAAAAATCCTAATGCCTGAAATAGATTAAAACTTTTGAAAATATCAGACAATATGGTCACTTAGACCTCCAACCTGTATAGACTACAGCCAATGGCCTTAGTTCTCCATTAGAACTTGATGATAAGACGTTATATGTTGAAACCACAATATGTCCAAGTCATAGAATATGGAGAAATGAAGTTGGTATTGACCTAGACACCTTATTCCTACTGGATAACTTCCACAGTGCTAGAAGGTGCAACCACACTATTAATTTAGAAAAGAGCTATTATTACTCATCAGTGAACCCCATGAGGTACAACAGTGATTGGGCTGGCATGCCATGGTCAATGGTACAATGGTGGCATAAACATTATGAGTCTAACCCAATTTCTAATAGATGTTAAGTACTGCTTCACAAGATGAAAGACATAAATGTCATCATCACAGAGCTGAA
>NW_021612869.1:0-3768 GCF_004785775.1 Grammomys surdaster | reverse complement strand
AATCAATTTCTACTAGCCAAAAAAAAAGTTCTTTAACTACTATTATATAAAAGGTTATGTTTTGATATAACAATTTATATGGTAGATAAAAGTATGAGTAGTTGTAGACATGAGAAATTTTAAAAAATGAATTCTTCTACATATTATCCATCTAAATGTGGTGATCAGCTCAACAAAGTTGAAAAAACAGATGGATTAAATGAAATGTAACATAGCATTTTCATGAATAGACTAAATTGCATTCCATTAAGTAAAAATAGCATTCCGAAGGAGAGCCGTGACTTGATCTCTTGTTTACAATCATCGATTACTGAATTGCTGTAATGTTTGTAAATTGTCTTGTGTGACTGACAGAACATCTGAAAGAAGACATATTTTGATATTCCAAACATTCAATAACAGAAAACATATAACAATATAAATATAGAATACAAATTTAGTAAATAGTAGTTTATCAAATGTGGATAAAAATCAAATACTGCAAGTCTATTTTATATCATAACTAATTGCTCATAAAACCTAAGTCATAGAGGGCCCTGGGCACCACAAAGTGCATACTGTTATTATGATTACATCACTGCCATAAATATCCTGGCATCTTAGACATTTTTTATGTTTAATCACATTTATTACAGAAAATCTACACATTGTTGAATCATTACTGTCTTCCCTCATGGCCTCTTCTTGTACTTCCCTTCCTGGTTGTTCTTGTTACCGTGGTCACAATTCTCCAGTAAACACTTTTATTTTCTAGGTAGTGCTCAAAATGTATCATATGCTCATTCATCTCACCCTATCATTGTAAAGTATTTTCGTAACTTTTGAAGATTTAATGGAGAAAATTAATAGTCTATCCAGAATTGTACCTAGAGAATTTAATAGATATTAAAAGATACTTTACTCAAGATACTTTACTTATAATTCATCTAGCATAAAGGAAATTTGATTCTGATCTAAATTATAAAATGCTAATTCCTTGAGGTCCTAGATATTTGAGAACATTAAGATATGTATTAAGGACCTACTCATGTTACCCTCTTCCTGTTCCCCCTCACCAAGAGTTCTTCACCACACCCCCTCCCCTTTGCTTCTGAAAGGGTGCTCCCCCACCTCACACCACCTTCAGGCACCCACACCCACTTCACACCTCCCCACCCCTTTCTCCCACCCATCTCTTCTCCATCCTCCTTTCCTGGGCTGTTGCCCAGGAAAGTCTCTACAGGATTAAGAGCATCCTCTCCCACTGAGGCCAGACAATACAGTCCTCTGCTTAAGGGAACTTTTTGATGAAAATAGCAGAAACACTTACAAAGTTCACAACCAATCAAAACACAGGTGTTTGGAGCCTTGTCAACAGAAATATGTCTACATAATACTCCTGCATGTATAGCTCTGAGAACATTATAGAAAATGTGACAGAAAGTTTAAGCGAGCCAGAAGATCAGATATTTTGATGTGAAATTCCAAATCTTTGTAATATCAGAAGCCATGCTACACTTGAAAAGTATCCTACTAAACATTAGCTAAATTAGAAAAACAAGGATACAGTAGTCAAAGTGAATGGCAAAACCCCATGAATCCTAAAACCCAAACCAAGAATTACAAACAACAACAGCAAACTCAAAATGATGAAAGTGGGAGAAATAGTCTTCTCCTGAGAAGAGAATACCAATTCATAATTGTATACCAAATAAGCATCCTAGGAAACACATTTATGACTTTATAATGATCAGGATAAATTTATTCATTTGGAGTCATAAACACTTCAGTACTCTTCTTGATTTCCATCCTGATCTTAACTTTGCAATTAAGATTGTATTGCTGAAGAAATCATACACTTGAGTCACATATCAAAGAAAAATCAATAGTTCAGGAAGCCTCTTTCATACTGGCTGGCTTTCATTGCTCTTGGAGGTGCCAGGCATGCTCCAGGAGAAGAAAAATTGTCATCAACTTAGCCATCTGAGAACAGTGTGAACTATAGTAATGCCCTGCCTGCCCACTGATATGATACTGACACAAATGTCATGGGAGTAACCACCTACTACTTATATTGATTTAAATCCCTGGTTACTAGGGGAAAAAAATGCATATCTGGTAAAGTAAATGGGGTCAAGAACTTGTGGTAAGAAGGTCACATGCCCTAGGGGAAAAGCCCTAGGGGAAAATTAACTACTTCGTGGACTTAAGGAGAGAAGTGAGTACTCGGATGTTTTTAGGTGCAAAGTGGAGAGTAGATATCAGGAAAGGATGATGAGGAAGTTCAACACATAATGTCAGAAATTCTCAAATAATAAACCTGTTGTCAAAGAAAAGAAATTATAAAATTTTATTTAAAAAATAGAACCACTTAAAAGGAACTTTCTTTACTGTGATTAATATTTAAATACAATTGTAAGCTAGACTTTGATTCACTTTAACTTTCTTGCATTTCTTTTCACATGAGTATAAATAATCAATAAACACTTTTGGGAATATTTCAAATTGCTCTCAGAAATCTCCATGAAATAAATTTTAATTTATTTTTAACTTTAACAGTCATTCTTCAATAATTTTTGAATGAACTCACGTGCACACACACACACACACACACAAGTCCATTTAGTGCACACACACACACACACACACACACACATTTAGGATTGACTGGATCCTAATCAAGACTCTAATCCTCGAAAAAGTCTGATTCTCAATAGTCATTAACAGCCTAAAACTTTTTATCTAGGTTTGGGTCCTTCTGAAATTTTCATGATCCACCAGTCAATAAATTAGAATAATCATTTGACAAATCATGCTTAGGCAATTATATTGTTGAGATTTTATTGTTGCAATTCCCTTGTCTTTTCTTGAAGACATTATCTTTTCAACAGGAATTCTGGTTCTCTGGGTTTTTGTTGTTGTTATTTTGTTTTGTTATTTGTTTGTTTTTATTGGGTATTTTATTAATTTTCATTTCAAATGTTATCCCCTTTCTTTGTTTCCCCTCTGTAAACCTCCTATCCTATCCTCCTTCTCCCTGTTTCTATGCAGATGCTCCCCCACCCACCTACCTACTCACACTCCCACCTCACTACCCTGGCATTCCCCTATACTGGGGCATCAAACCTTCACAGGACCAAGGACCTCTCCTCCCATTGATACCAAATAAGGACAGCCTCTGCTACATATGCAGTTGGAGCAATGGGTCCCTCCATGTGTACTCTTTGGTTGGTGGTTCAGTCCTTAGGAGCTCTGGGGCATCTGGTTGGTTGATATTGTTGTTCTTCCTATAGGGTGGCAAACCCCTTCAGCTACTTCAGTACTTTCCCAGATGTCCCTCAACAGAGGAATGGATACAGAAAATGTGATACATTTACACAATGGAGTACTACTTAGCTATTAAAAACCATGACTTCATGAAATTCACAAGTAAATGGATGGAACTAGAAAAATATCACCCTGACTGAGGTAACCCAGTCACAAAAGAACAAACAAGGTATGTACTCACTGATAAGTGGATTTTAGGCAAAAAGCTCCAAATACTCACAATATAACTCACAGACCATATGAAGCTCAAAAAGATGGAAGACCAAATTATGACTCAGTCCTTCTTAGAAGGGGGAACAAAATACTCACAGAAGGCAGAGGGTGTGAGGGGCTTGGGAGGAAGAAAGCATAGGAAGGGTATAAAAGGGGCACAGGATCAGATATGAGAGGAGACAGGGATGATAGACAGAGGGTCAGGAAATTGAACAGAGGTGTACAGCAATGCAGGATGGGGATCTAGAG
>NW_021612868.1:0-2582 GCF_004785775.1 Grammomys surdaster | reverse complement strand
GAGGGAGGGACTGAGAGTAGAGAAGGAATGGGAAGCTATAGGAACAATAGAAATATGTTCAATCGTAAAACTAGACAGTAATGTCAAAAATGAGACAAATAAAGCACAAGATTGTGGCTTGTATCTTCTAGTGGTTGCTGAGCAATTTATTCATTTATATCTAAAGCAATGATGCTGGTTTAGAAATGGAATGGGAAATGTTGCAAAATGTTTTTGAAAATCTAAATAAATATTCATCTATACAGAAACACTGCAATGTGAACACGACCTATAAAGGATATTGTTCAGATCCAATATTTCTTACATGCTTACTCTTTTTGGTAGTAAGATCAACTTTAGAAGTCACATTTAAGTCCTGTGCCGTTTCTGTGCTTGGTGTTATTATTTTCAGACGTAAAGACTTAAACGTTTCTTTTAGTAAGACTATTCTGGACAGTTCCCTAGAAGATGATTACAATCTTCAGGTTCCATCTTGCTCAGAGTAACTCTCTCCAGTATAGTTTGTAAGTTATAATTGCTCTTTTTAAATTACTTCTAAACTCTGAAAAGACTTTTTGCTATTATGTATTTTAACAGCCACATAGATATATAGCTTTTATATAAAGAGGCATTTTTATTTAAATTCATTAGAATCCCTGTTACCAGGCTGTCCAGTTTTTTCATTTTCAAAACTTAATCCTGTTCCCTTAGAGCCCAACTCTAAGAAGCTAATTAATGTGACAAATTCATCCCTGCTGAGGTGTTAATGAATGGTAATGAAATCAGTGACACACCCCATTTGCATACTTTATTTGCATTTTTAGAGAACCCTTCTTAGACTATCATTATTAAAATAAAATAAAATAAAATAAAATAAAATAAAATAAAATAAAATATAAACAACTAAAGCTGGTTGATCACCAAACTGGAGACTTGAAATGGGCTCTACAGAGGCAAAGCTATTCAGCATACTTCCCAGGCTCAGGTAAACACTCACTGATGAACTGAGTCTACTGCTCAGAAGAAAATATTCTCAGAAACTGCCTTGTAACTTTGGACGGCTGTAAGAATTCACTCAGAACTTAAAAACAGACAGATAAATATTGTTTCCTCATGTTTGCATTTCAAAGTCAGTGGTCAAAAAGAGGATCATGTTTATCCTAACAGAACTTGAGGCTCAAACCACACAAAGCCTTCTGGAAATAATCCCTGAGATGTGCCTAAGCCACTGGGCACAGACAGTATCTTTCAGGTCTAAGATCACAGTGAGATGAAATACCCCTCTAGGTAGTTTGCATCATACAGACTAGACTGCTATGCTAATAGGATAGGTTTTTCCAAATTTATATTTCAGTTAAGCGCAGGGTCTGAGTATCTTTTAAGAATGTCCAACTAAATTCTTAAATAATAGAAACATCATTTTGGTACTGAGTAGAAAGCACAGCTTCTAGGATTATATCTTTCCTTTAAAAATAGTTTAAAGAGTATGTTTCTCTATATTATATTGCGTGTAATATCAATTTAAGTTGCTCCTCGTTATTTTATTAATAGTCATGCAGGGAAAGTTATATAGGCAAAGTGAAATTTGCGTCTTGTTTTTCTTTCACTTCAGAAACTGGCGTTGTGCAAAAAAAAAAATAGTATTTTAATAAAGCTGTGAAAAACTAATGCTCCATTTTCTCAAATAAATTCATTTCCAAATATTTTTAATTATTTTAAGTTAGTTTTGTATGCTTCATTATTTTAATCTTTTGCTTTCGTTTCTATACTTTCCATACTTCTGTGATAGTTAACGCGTATGATATTATGCAAGTTGCTATATCTAAGTGTTATTTCCAAGTCACCTTTGTCTTATTATTCTGTATATAGAAAATGATGTGACTTAAATGTAGTATTTACTGCATCAAGCCTACGTACAACCACACATTAGAACACCCATTCCTTACTCTTTAATTATTAAACCCACACAGGGCAAAAAGCTCAATAGTTGTTTTTAGGAGAAAGGCCAAGATACATCAATACTCTATTCAGTACAAAATTACCAGGAATGAAGTTAATTTGCAAATACTATCATTTCATGGATCAAACCACTCTTGCCAAGGAACAAACCTTAAATCTGATGTAAAATCAATTTTTATTTATAATTTGAATAGATTTTGGATGATAATGATATACCGGATAAAGGGCAATCAAGAAGGTTCACAATGTTCCTACTAACAAGCCTCTTTTTTGTGTTAGTCGTTGTAAGGCATGAAGGTTCACCACAATGTATGTGTATGTTGTAAATGTCACTTTTATTTCCTCAGATGAAGTGATGAGATTAGAGGGAATACAAAGCTTGACCTGACTCCAGAGCAGTTCCTTCTCTGGTCTAACTATCCCTAGGCCTAGGCCTGGAAGCTTTGAGCCTCATTACAATCTAATCTTCCAGTTGGACTGATTCATCTTGGAGTCTTTCAGCTTCTCACTGAATTACTCTGCTTGACCTCAAACTCTGGCAGTGTTTTCTATTCTTCTGGCTTTTTCTAACGTCATCTGCAGCCTGACTGTGTAAAACTTTCTCTTCTCTCTTCTCTCTATCTCTTCTCTCTTCTCTCTTCTCT
>NW_021612867.1:0-1605 GCF_004785775.1 Grammomys surdaster | reverse complement strand
GCTGTACCCCTTCCTTGCAGTTGCCATGGGGAGGAAGGACCAGTAAGGAGCTCATCAGACTCCAATGGATAGTTCCAAACTCATCATGCCAATGATGATTCTAGTTAAAATCAGTCACAAAAGAATAAAACATCAAAGTCATGAATGTAGAAAAATGACTTGGGATCAGATACTAGAGATAGGAAAAAAATTACAGTAAAAGAATACACTTTATGCCAGGCAGTGGTGGTGCACGCCTTTAATCCTAGCACTTGGGAGGCAGAGGCAGGTGTATTTCTGAGTTCGAGGCCAGCCTGGTCTACAGAGTGAGTTCCAGGACAGCCAGGGTTATACAGAGAAACCCTGTCTTGAAAAACCAAACCAAAAAAAAAAAAAAACACTTTATATGAAATTGCCAGAGAACAAATAAAAAAAAAAAAAAAAAAACCTTAGACAAATGGGTGTGAGTTGGTTGTGAGTGATGGAACAGAATATACTGGTTTACAAAGCTGGATCCCCTGGGAGATAGAGTGCTAACGAAGAAACTGTAAGCCGGGCAGTGGTGGCGCAGGCCTTTAATCCCTGCACTTGGGAGGCAGAGGCAGGCGGATTTCTGAGGTCGAGGACAGCCTGGTCTACAGAGTGAGTTCCAGGACAGCCAGGGCTATACAGAGAAGAAGCCCTGTCTCGAAAAACCAGAAGAAGAAAAGGAGGAGAAGGAGGAGGAGGAGGAGGAGGAGGAGGAGGAGGAGGAGGAAGGAGAAGAAGAAGAAGAAGAGGGAGAAGAGGGAGAGGAAGAAAATGAAACTGTAAACTAGAGGGAGGTCAGTCAGCTGGAAAGATTCATTTCTGCTATCCTGATAGTACCCTCTTGGTTGAGATACTCAAATGATAGTTGACACAGTGGTCTGACGTTCAGAAAATAAAGCAGGTTTAAGGGTGCTTGCTGGGGATTATCGGCATACAGGAGGCAGTTGACAGAGAGTGTGAGCCCCAGGAGGAAAGCATGTAGGGTACAGAGGCAGTCCAGGTGTGCCATTCCATCACAGATGGAGGACCCATAAAATGCCCTCTGGAAGAAATGGAAATCCTCAGGACAGCACAGGTGGAATGTTTCAGAAAGAGGGAATAAATATCCGTGCAGGAAAAGACCAAAAATGAGTAATTCTTTAAGTTCTATAATTAAGGCGCTTGCAGGAACATGGCACCCATGTCAGAGTGTGGTGAAGAGAGAAACAGGAAGGAAGCACAGACAAAGTGCAGAGCAGTTCCATCAGAAATGCTGCTGCTTCACACAACAGAACCCAGGGTAGCTTCACCAAGTACAGGGGCAGTCCTGTGCTCAGGATGGAAAGCACCTCCTGTCGCGGCCCTTCCCATAACCACCACAAGGTGGTGCTCATCTCTTGGTCCTCTTGAGAGCCACAACTCCAGACAAGTTTGGTGGTTTCTCCATTTGTCCTGCAGAACAGCTTCAGCAGAAGGACCAGCAGATCCTCCTCTTGCTGGAAGAGAAGGAGATGATTTTCCGGGACATGACTGAGTGCAGCACTCCCTTGCCCGAGGACTGCTCCCCAGCGCACAGCCCAAGAGTACTCTTCCGCTCCAACACAGAGGAGGCTCTCA
>NW_021612866.1:0-4940 GCF_004785775.1 Grammomys surdaster | reverse complement strand
AGTGCTAGCCTGCGGAAAGAGCAGTCATACTCATTCAAATGTGTATGTCTGATAACTGTAAAAATGTTCTTTGCTTTTGCTCCTCAATTTTGATAATGACTCTACCTTGGCCATCTTAGTTTGTCATATACAAAGTCAATATTTGTAAAGTATGACTACACATACTGAAAATTTTGTAATCTTCATAATTAAAAATATCTATCAGGGAGAAAAAAAGGAAAGAAGGACCCCCCATTTTATTTATCCAGAATAAAGGTTAACTTAAGTCAGGTAGTGGAAGTATGGTAAAGAAATGTCTTTCTTCCTGTAAAGAAAAATGGTCTCAAGAGATACTGAGGACCTTATATACTTCTGTGATGCCTGTTGCCCTCCATTATATCTATTGGAATCAAAAATACATCACATTCGGTAGCATTTTCAGGTGCCAACAGACTAAGTACAAATTGATTTTCAATAATGTCTCCATTGTATAATTAAATAAAATAGTGAACAATATAAAGGTAGTTTTAGGTAACTATGCATCACTGATAGAACATTTCTTAACTATATGAAACTGTACAGAGAAATACATCTGCAAGGTGAAGAGTAAGATACATATATACATATGACCAAGAATAAGAGAATGAGCCATCATTTGTTTCTGTAGCTGTGGGTGGTTAATAACAGAACAATTAGAAACCACATGAGAACGTCAGATATGGAGTTACATGAAGGCTCTTTGCTAAGGCTTTCACAAGGTATCTTATAGTGTGCAGTGCTTTAAGGAGTAGGATTCTGGAGAGACTTTAGGTAAAGAAGAGCTCAGAGCCAAAATGAAATTTGATGTTCTTGCCTGAAGGTATACTTGGGTTTTTCATAATGCAGCTTTTTCTAGAACAAATGTCCAGCTTACAACACTATAGAGGTTGCAAATGATTCTCACTAGTACATCAAAAGTATCCTAAATGACCTGAAGGGAAGATATTGTTTTCCACAAAGCCTGGAGATGATTTCAAATCTGATTCTGGGCACACTAAAACTCTTTCTTATTTTGTGCTTGAATTGGAGACAGCTGGGGACCGTCCTGGTCCATTTTCATCAACCTGGATGTACTGGTTTGTCTTTCATTTTCTTTGTTTTTCCCGATGTAGTTGGGATCAGTGATCAAAATGCAAATTCACAGAACAACAAATTGTTGTTCTCTGTCCATGTTTATCACAGAATGATAGAAACCTCTGCATATCAGAGCAAAAGAGAAAGGAATTTTCAGAGCCCGGTTCTACGTGTTATAGAACAGGAAGTGGCCATGCAAAGAGCCTATGGAAGACAAGGCAAAAGCTACTGTTAATATCAGAGGTTAACCGAAATGATAATGTTAGTATAATGCAGTGTTCAATCTAAATGGTATGCTATCAAGAGGAAAACATGATAGAGCATTTCATGTTGTTTCTCTATTATTATCCTGTTTCATTAGTATGATTCCATAGCCTGATTGACATAACTGTATCATAATGTATTTTAAGAAGAGCCAAAGTAGACTGTGTATTCACTCTGGAAATTATAAATGCAGATTCCTAGTGATTACTTTATGAACAAGACAAAACTTTCTCAAAGTATGGCTACTGCTAGCCTAATTAGCATTCAATCAAAGTTCACACTCAGTAAAGCAAAGTTAGTCTTTAAAAAATATTTACTGAAGTGCTATCATACATATCACTGGAAACATAGTCACCTTTGAACAAAATTAGAGTGAGCTTGCAGAACCATTTTCATGAACTTTATATTTTTAATTGAAATGAACCCAAAAGAACAGCAGTTCATCAAGATTTTGCCTTAAACGTTCAGAGTCTCTCCTGCCCTGAAAATGGAAAATTTGTTGAAGAGATGGCCAGGGTAGGAAAGATACAATTTCATATGTCACAGAAAAACCTGGTTAAGTGAGTCCTTCATTTTACAGGCCTTAAGTTCAACAGGCTATGACTTAAAATAAATGTTTTCCCCATAATTAGGCTTAGTAAGAAATAGAAAGCAAAATGAGGCTCTGACTGCCCAGTTTACCTTTAAAACACAGAAGCCTCATACTCTCTACATTGACAGATGATTGTTGCGCTGTTGCTACCAAGTCCTCCAAATGGAATCTTGTGTCATTCATAACAGAAAATACAATTGTTCAGATTCACTTATTTGTTGTCAGCGGAAAATTTCTTATGCCTGGGCTGCTGTGAAAATCCCCTTTGATATCTTACAAACAACTTCCTGGATGCACAGCCTTGTCAGAGAAAGTAGGAAACAAAATAAACTAAAGAGAGGAAGTGGAAAGCACTCACTTTCCAAAAAGTAGAGAAAGTAACTGGTAGTTTTACTGTCATTCTAAGAATAATGACTTGTATGCTGATCTTATGATCAGTTGATTGATTAAGATCAAAGCATATCATGCTGCAATGAAACCAGGTTTTGTCTGGACAAGTTTGAGGTAGCCAGCTATATTAATTTACAGAAAAATATAATGTCTAAGAGGAAGGTTTCGTGATGTTTTTAATGGGACTAGGTCTACATAACTCTTTATGGAGCCCATTGAGTTGTAAGTTGAGGTTGCTCCTGTAATTAAAACAATTAACATTTTTGAGAGGATTTTGCACTGTGCTGAGCACTTACCTTATAAAAGCCTATGCTTTTGGCATGATGTTTGTATTAGTCTACTTGTGAAAAATAAAGAAACAGCAATTGAGGTCTGCACTTGGCTGAATAGTGTATCCTTGAAAGTCATATCCATTCAGAATGTGAAAAACATCTATTTGGAAACAGGGTAAATACTGATATAATGAACCTAAAACCAGTCATACTTGAGTGCAGTGGACATTAAGTCCCATATCACATATGCTCTTAAAATATAAAAATGGATGTGCAAGCAGAAACATATTAAAAACTAGGCAGGAATTTTGATTACATGTCTATAAACAAAGGAATGCCAGAGATCCTGACAACTACCAGAAGAAACTAGAAGGGTCTAGAAAAGCTTCTCTTTCACTTTCATAGAGAAGGTGTCCCTATTGATGTCTTCATTTCAGAACTCTAGGCTTCAGACTATGAGAAAAAACATCTTGAAGTTTTTAACTATGTAATGTTTGGAAATTTGCTGTTTCATTCATAGGAATCTAATGGTGGTATATGTTGGGGTATCTATTCATATACTAGTAGAACTTGGTTTACCTCCAGAGACCACAAACCTAACCACCACCCTTCACTATTTTATCAGTCATGGCATTGGTAGTGGTATGGAACTGGCATTGAGGAAAGGAGGACGGAGAAGCTGCAGTTCTATAAATGAGCCTCTTGCTGTGCCTCTTTAATTAAGATTAATATAGTGAGTTTGGGTCGTTTTGAAACAACTGCCACTTCTTCTTCAGCATCTCTTACTATGAGGCTAGTGCTCTCATCTGTGAAATAGTGTGTTAGGACTCACTACAGTGCACTCTTTGAAGATTTATCGAATTAATAATGTATATGGGATAAGTTGGCAGATATTTGGTATTGACTAATATAGATTGATTGTCTTTATTGCCATTACATGTGGCTATCATCTCCATCATCATTGCTATTTGGGTTTTTCCTTTGTCCCCTACCACTTTCTATGGTTTTATGTCTTGGTACTGAGGACTGAACTCAGTCCTACACATAAGACTAATAACTATTTGTAATTTTTGGTTTGTTTTTAAATTTAAGATGATGTATTAAGCAGGTTTCTTTAGAGAAACAGAAAAAGAGGTGTGTGTGTGTGTGTGTGTGTGTGTGTGTGTTTATTAGATTATCTTAGCTACTATAGTATGGGAAGTCCAAAAATGGCTGTCTACATACTGGAAAGACAGAGGGCACAGAGGGTACTCAGTCCAAGAAGTTGGATGCCTAAGAACCTGAGGCTTAAAACTTGGAATTCCCTAGAGGCTTGATGGTGTGTGACCACATTCGAAGAGAAATATTTGTTCTGATGTCAGTGGATGATCTTGCCAGCAGAGATGGCAAGCACGTACTTATTGCTTTCTCCTAGGTATACTCTTTTCTTCATCCCTAATTACAACTGGGCAGCTCAGTCCAAGGTGTCACTCACAATGAGATCAAAAATTTTTATCTCAGTTAATCCTGACTGAACATCCTCACAGACGTCTCAAAGTTGGGTCTCTTAGCAGAGCATCACAAACATGTCCACACAAGAATTTTGTGCATCAAAGAGCTTTAGACCATTCCATATTCAAAGATGTATATGTATGTGCATATGTGTATGTATATATACACATATCAAACCACTACTGATAATTAATCATAAAAACAATTATGGTTTTATATGTATAATTTTATCATGCATTAAAGGCAAAAGAAAATTTGCTTATGAATGAGACAGGTGTGCTTATTTTCTCATAAATAACCAAATATGAGCTGAATATATGATACCTAGGGGTGGAGAGTATCATCAATATTTTCCAGAGATGATCAATATTTTGTCTTTAAAATCATTATCCCAAGAATGATTCTTAGGGAAAATACATGGTAAAGAACAGTAGTTAAACAAAATGGAGTTTCAAAAGATGTCAGAAATCTTTCCTAATCTTATACCATAATTCATGTAATGATTTTTCTTTTGTAAAGCTCAAGTCAGCATCTCAAACTGAGTTTAGAAGGTAATCTATTCTAACACAATGCAAGCCAAACAGTTGATAATTTGGCACTTATGTTGAAGAATGAGAGTATTATAAAACACTTAAAATAAATGTCCATAATTAAACCATTAAGTATTTATAAGCAGAAAATATATCTAGGGGAAAAACACTGTACTTCATAATATACTGTAGTCTCAAAATGGGAGACAAGTTGTTTCAGGTAACCTTGATATCATTATACTACAAAATGTGCAAAGGGCATACATTCTGTGTGCAGAACAAAGGCTGGTGTGAAATCACACAGTGCCA
>NW_021612865.1:0-2022 GCF_004785775.1 Grammomys surdaster | reverse complement strand
GACAGACAGACACACACTCCAACACACACACACACACACACACACACGAATCTACACAGACAGACAGACACACACTCCGACTCCGTCACACACACACACACACACACACGAATCTACACAGACAGACAGACACACACTCCAACACACACACACACACGAATCTACACAGACAGACAGACACACACTCCAACACACACACACACACACACACACGAATCTACACAGACAGACAGACACACACTCCGACTCCGTCACACACACACACACACACACACGAATCTACACAGACAGACAGACACACACTCCGACACACACTCCGACACACACACACACACACACACGAGTGTTTTTATATACATATAATGCCCTTACCCCAAATACTTGCCTGAAAACACAGAAAGTCTTATTTTGCCAAGAATTGTTTCCCCATATGTAGTGAATAAATGAAGATTAAGGAAGCTATCTATGTAAGTCAACTATAAAAACAGTAATTTCAGTATAAACAATTAAGGGCGAATGCATGCCATTCAGCCCTTTCTCTTTATATCATTAGTTTTTCTCTTTTGAGACAGGGTTCATGATGTAGCCCAGTCTTATCTAGAACTTGCTACATAGAGGAAACTGACCTGAAGCTCAGACCTCTGCCTGCTTCTGCCTCCCGAGTGTGGTTTAAAGGGTGTGCCATCATTCACATTTGCTTTGCTGTTGTTTAAAAACTTTTCGTTACTCCTGTAACTTGTAGTGACAAAAGAGCCTCAGTTGTCTACTGCTGCCAGCTCATTCTTTCATTTTGGAATTCTGATTGTTTGGGAGAAAGTGGAAACACACACAATTCCTTGACAATAGTTGTCCCTTTCCACCACTGATGTGGTCTCCCACTAACATAGTCTCTAGTAAAATGATCAAATTTAGATATGTCAGATTTAGATTTGTATATGTGTATATGTGTGTGGACCTGGAGGCTCTGTGTCTAATCAGAGTCCAACTCCATGATTCCAAAATGGCACCTTCCTGCTGTATTTTTTGGGAGAAGATGAATGTTGGTTGTATCCTCATACGGTGTAGGACTGGGAAGACAAAGGAGAGGATAAGGATCCCAGTCTCATCCTGCATGGCATAATCTTTTTTTTTTTTTTTTTTGGTTTTTCGAGACAGGGTTTCTCTGTATAGCCCTGGCTGTCCTGGAACTCACTCTGTAGACCAGGCTGGCCTCGAACTCAGAAATCCGCCTGCCTCTGCCTCCCAAGTGCTGGGATTAAAGGCGTGCGCCACCACTGCCCGGCCTGCATGGCATAATCTAAAGGTGCCATCTCTGAATGTTATTACATTCCAGATTAAATTTCAGCTTGAGTTCCAGAAGGGCCGCATGAGAGCTCACCCAACTCACCCTATTCCCGTGGTCTGAACACTTCTTATTTATTTGTTATTTATTTATTTATTTATTTATTTATTTATTTATACATTTTTGAGGTAGGGTTTCTTTGTGTAGCCCTGGCTTCTGGAACTCAATCTAAATCAGGCTGACTTAGAACTCAGAAATCCTCCTGCCTCTGCCTCTTAAGTGCTGAGATCAAAGGTGTGTGCTGCCACTGCCAGGTGTGGTCTGAAGTCTTAAAGGTGCTGCCACTTTTCAATAGCGCCACCCTGAGAACAAGTCATCTGTCACGGTGAACAGTGGACTGTGAGGGCACAGACTATTCTCATGGCAGTTCCTGCCACCCCGAGAACAAGTCTTCTTTACACAGTGGAGCACGAGGTGCATAGACTATGCTCAAGTCAGTCCATCAGATGGGAGAGGGGCTGTTCTTTTGAGTATTTAGGGAAAATGCATGAAGGCAAAGAAAGGGTGGAACTTTATGCTTAGAAGAAGATTCCGGAAGCAGATGCTGGGTTCCTCAGGCATTCAGCAGCTCGGACTCTTCCTCCTTTGAAACTTGAAACTCTTCCACATATATTTCAAATCCTCTTTCAGAGTGATTTTCAGGTTCTTAGGTTAATTTCTCTTTCTTCCTTCCTTCCTTT
>NW_021612864.1:0-1398 GCF_004785775.1 Grammomys surdaster | reverse complement strand
TCTCTCTCCACCACTCCTTCCCCTATTTACACTTTAAAGCACTCTGATAACATTCTTATTGTAAATAACTCCTTTGTTATGCATGACAGTCATAATTTTATATGGGATTATTAGTCTCCTTACTAGGAGATCCAAAAACCCAAGTGCCTCTGTGTACTGACTAAATAAAGCAATTGTTATTCTTAAACACACACTGAATGAACAGAGAAACCTGCCTAAATTATCACAAGTGAAAAGAGGCTGCATGACCTCAGTATATGAACAGATTTATTGATACATTGTAAAAGAACAGTCAAAGATGGAAAAGTCACCACAATGACAACACAGAGGAGCCAATAAATAGTAGCCGCTTTCTTCTAGAGAAGTCACAAAAGCCCACAACTAGGAGTCCCCTTACTAGTTAAAACATATTCTAGAGCAAAGGTATCATTCACTTGAGACTTGGGACACCGCAAACCATTATTTCCCTTCTCAGTTTACCCAGGATCAATAAATGGCATTAGTTCCTAGAACCTCAAGCTCAACCTCAAAGAACGAACTTAGAGTTTTCCCTTACTTTCATCTTAAGTGAGCAATATAGGAATAAATCTTACAAACTCTATACCAAACTATTCTTCAGCCTACCGACTCTCCTTTTCCAATTTCCAAGCCAGGCTAACTTCTACAAGATTTCAACAGTGTTTTGTTTTGAATTAACCTCCCTTTAATTTTTGGACTTTTGTTAATTCACTGCAGACAGGACAGCCAATGTGACCTTAAAAAAAAAGTCTGGTGTATCATTTATCCTATGGGGATGACCTGGAACTTTTGATTCTCAAAGACATTCACCACCCTGTCATTTTTATACCATGCTGAGTGAGGATCACACCCAAGGCTTTGTGCAGCCTAGGCAAGCACTCTACTACTGAGCAAGTACTACAGTACGTGTAAATTATATCAGCATACTTTTCTGTGCCCAGTTCTCCAATGGCTTCCTACTGCTTGGAAAAAGACATATTTACAATCCTGTACCACAGAGCTTCTACCGCTCTCACCCTTGCTTGCTTTATTTATTTTATTTTTTGAACATGAAATGCTTTTTTATAGCATGTTTTACAAGGGGAGGTGGTAATAGGGGCCAGGTGGTGGAAAAGTACAGAATCTTCTTGGCCTCTGCCTTGAAACATGTCATGATCTATACGGTACACTGCCTTGAATTATGATCTACCTTCTATTCTTCAGAAGATATGGTACACTGCTTGAGTTATGGTCTCCCTGCTATTCTTAAGATGATATGGTACACTGCTTTGAGTCTATCTGCAGTTGCTAAGCAGGATCTTGCAGTTGCCAAGCTTCAGAGGACATTGTGCAGGTGGGGAAAGGTAGGGGGTGAGGGTAAGGGCGAGGGTCCTGGCTTCT
>NW_021612863.1:0-1626 GCF_004785775.1 Grammomys surdaster | reverse complement strand
ACCCTCTGGGCTGGGTCTCCAACCCAAGTACTGTTTTTAATGTGGCTTTAGGTCAAGGACTCCCCAACTTGATGAATCCATGTGCCTTTGAAGGATAATTTCTGGACTCCTATAGAGTGTCGGACTGCCATTTTAGAAGTGAATGGAGTAATGTCATATGAAAGAAAAAGTAGAAAAGACACTACAGAGACTGATTATGATGGCATGGCCTGGATAAAGAGAGGCTGAACGTGATAGGCACATTTTGTGTCATGTGCTGAATATCACATGGAACCCACTGAGATCTATGTTAGAGTGGCTAAAGAATTAAAATTAAAATAACTAGCAGGGTACTCCTTAGCTCCAACACAGATCTCCTGACCCTCACACATCTGTTTTTGTTTTTATACACAGAGAAGAAGTTAAACACTTTGCTATAACTGAAAAACCAACCTAGCTGAATTAACACTTCTCATCCTCTCCATCCTCCCTTCTTTCATCACTCCCTGTCCTCCCTTCCCCTCAATTCCTTTCTTTCTGTTCTTTTTTCTGGGGATTTGAGCCCAAGACATCATGCTGTACCACTGATCCAGAACATGCAGGCACTGACAAGTCTGATCAGAATCTTCTTTCTTTCAATGCGGATGAAGTCTTGGCAATAGTCAGGTTTGGCCTTCATTCTACTTTGGGTAGCATCTGTACATTTCCATGCATTTCAGCTTGCTCAGGGCCTTCACATTTCTAAGATTGGATCGCTTACACACAGCAACACAGACCACTTCTCAGCAGCTTTCCTGTGTTCTCATAGCACCTTAGCATCCCATTCCATGTTTTAATTCTAAACACAAACATACCTAAGTGCTAATAATGCATATTTTAGGGGGTTTGTCAGGTGCAGCTTAAATGCTAAGTTCTGTACCAGCAGACCTCTTTGCTCCAAGATGAAAGGCTCCTCATGTATACCAGCCTTTGTTGTGTAAACCTTGCTTCCCAAGGATGATTTTGTTGAATATGTTTTCTGGTAATCTTCACCCTCTTCTAGTTTGATTGTTGTATTATTTTCGATCTTCTCACTGTGTTCTGGATTTGCTGGATGTTTTGGGTTACAGGTTTTTTTACACTTAGTATTTTCTTTGACTGACTTTTCAGTATCATCTATGGTGTCTCCTATGCCTGAGATTCTCTTTCCTATCTTGTATCCTGTTGATGAGGCTTACATTTTTATCTCCTGATCTCTTTTGTAGATTTCCATCTCCAGTGTTGACTACATTTGTGATTTGTCTAATGATTCTTTTATTCTTTTTTTTCTTATTTATTTATTCATTTATTTATTTACATTTCCAATGTTGTCCCCATTCCCAGATTCTCCTCTCTAAAACCCATTCCTTCCACATCCCTCTGCCTCTATGAGGGTGCTGCCTCACCAACCACTTCTTGCCCCAACACCCCAGCACTTTCCTACGTTGGATCATGGAGCTTCCAGTGGCCAACCTCGGCTGTTCCTTTCCTAGAAGAGTTTTCTCAGAGCCTCCAGATCCTGTAGTATACAACCAAGGTCACCCATCACAACACCCAAAGAATGATGCCAATACATAATTGAAAGGAAATGCCAACATTTAATGTAGATACACATATGGGCACAACTTA
>NW_021612862.1:0-1698 GCF_004785775.1 Grammomys surdaster | reverse complement strand
AGCCCAGCATCCCAGAGGGGCAACAGGAGAAAGTGGAATTTAAGGTAATCAGAATACATAGCAAATTAGAGGCCAGCCTGGGCTAAAAGAGGCCATCTCAAAAGCAGAAACAAATGAGAACATTCAGAACCCTGCTGCCAACATCTGAAACCACAGAGAAAAAACACTTTTCCAGAACACACTAAGAAGATTCCAGCCCCACCACCACCACCAAAAAAAATCAATTTGCAATCCACCTAGAGGAAAAAAGCAGTAGCCCAGGCTAGACCACAGAGTTCAGGGCAAGCAGGGGTGTCCCTGCCAAGCTGAAGTTGTGGTCTTTTGTCATGGGGGTAAAAGAACAAGACTTGACAACAACACACACACACACAGATGTGACACACCACAGAGATCTTTATCATTGTTTATTTGAAGAATGTTTACAAAGTAAAAAAATAGACATTTTGTGGGGTCTGAGTCTGAGACTCACACATATAAATAAATACTTTAAAAAGGCATGAGTAGCTATAAATTAAGGCGGGGTCCTGGTGCATGCACACAGTGAAGAATCACAGAAGCTGGCAGGAGGGTTCCAGGTCAGACACACTGGTCTCCGCTGGCCACACACTTGAGGTCCAGGGTGAGCAGGCGAAAGAGGTTGTGGGTGACAGAGGTCTCCAGGCAGCCAGGGGTCTCCTGAAAGGACAGGGCTGACTCAGGGGCTGCTGGGCCTCAGAGCTCCCAGGCACTGAAGACCTCAGTCCCCTGCCCTGACAGACTCACCTTCTCGGCCTCCTGGAGCCTGTGCAGCCAGCGGGAGAGGCGGCGGCTCGGGGGCCTGGGCTCTGCTGTGGGCTGAGGCTGTGTCTGTGGACAGAGGATGGGGACTGTGAGGCTGCTGCTGGGACTCAGGGGAAGCCTAGTGACTGGAGGCACCGTGCGGAGGACCCAGGGACCCAGGGACCCAGGACTCACACAGGTCTGCAGCTGGGAGTGGATGTATCTCAGGGTGTGAAGAGGCTGGCCCAGGATGGTGGGCAGGCCTGAGCCAGTCATGTTCCCCAAGACCTCCAGTGTCAGGGCCACCTCAGCCTGCAAGGCCTTGGGGCGCTCCTGGACCTGAGCAAGGAGACAGAAGAGACCCCGTGAGGGAGCAGGTGGGGAGGTCAAAGGAGACAGGTGAAGGGGACAAGACAGTGGACAGGACAAGGGACATTGGAGACATAGAGGACAGGGGAAAGCTGGGGAGCCACAGCCAATGGGCTCACCCTGTGGACAGGTCATGGGACGGCTGCTGAGGAAGAGCAGCAGGGATGGAGGCCCACATAGCACCCGGATGAGCAGGCCTCTGTGGGCAGCTGGGTCCAGCCCCCACTCACCTGCAGCTGCTTCAGGTCCCAGGCCCTGGGGAAGAGGCGTGAACTGCACTTCACATCCTTCCTGGGCAGCCTCTCTTCCTGGAGAGCAGAGACACAGGTTAGCCTACATCGGAGGGTGGAGGTTAGATCACTGCAGTGGGGTTGGGGTGAGTCACCACAGGAAAGATGGTCCCTGCCAGAAAGACAGAGGTTCCTCCACAGCCGTGGATACTAGACAGCCACTGCACTACGAGTGAGCAGGAGATAGCCCAGTTTGGGAAGGGTAGACATCATCCAACTGTAGGAGGGTCTGGGGTTAGCTCTCAGAAGGAAGAGTGGAAATTAGCCTCCTGTAGGAAGG
>NW_021612861.1:0-3820 GCF_004785775.1 Grammomys surdaster | reverse complement strand
ATCCAAAATGGTTTATAAAAGTATAACTTGAAAATAGTATATTGAGTCAGTGAGATAGCTCAGTTGGTGAAGGTACCAGAGGACTGAGTTTGATCCTCAGAACACACATGCTAGAAGAAATTGACCTCCACACATATGCTATGGTACCCACATTTCTAATACACACATAAACAGAGAGAGGGTGGAGAAGGGAGCGAGAGAGGGAGAGAGGGAGGGAGAGGGGGAGGGAGAGGGGGAGGGAGAGTAAATATAAAAGTATTTAAGTTTATAAAACATTGTTAAAAGAGCAAGTATTTTATGTTTTATTAATATAGATGTGTATGGTCTCTAGCTTGGAAACTCTGTCTTAGAGGAATAAAGATTTGTTTAAAAATATTTGTAAGCTTTATCTTAATGTTATAGAACCAGATTTTGTTCATTTGTCAATACTGCTGTAACTGAAGTTCTGGTCCTTCAATAATTATAATTAAAGGCCCAAATCAATGAGGATATAGAGGCTAAAAGGAATATCAATATTTTGGCCATTGCTCCTAGATCAACAGGTTACCAAGGGATCAGAGAAAAATAGGATGTCTCTAAGAGTCCTATAGCTTCAGTAAATCAGCTGCCTCCTAATCCGAGAGGCCAAGGAGTGGTATTTCAAAGATTTGACTATAACCAGTATGCTGCTATCCACATGATTGGGACCATCACAGAAGGAAGTGTTTTCAATGCTTTTAAGGAAAGCAGTGTTTATCAAGTCCCTAACCCATCCCAAAAAATGGCACAATTTTTAAAGTGAAATTAAATGAGCCAACAAAAGAAGGCTCTGAGGAGACAGATTTTAGCATTTAGCTTTCTGAATAGAGCATAGGTTAAAGGTTCAATTCCTGTTTTGTTATCAGGTCTTGGAAGTGGCATGGACCAAAGTGTGGTTTTGCTATGAGCCTTAGGTGGAAATGTTAAATTCCTATCTGTGGCTTTAGCATGCCACAATCCACGAATGTCCCTAATTTTTATCGTTTCTCTTTCTACTCAAGTTTTTTTTTGTTTGTTTGTTTTGTTTTGTTTTGTTTTGTTTTGTTTTGGTTTGGTTTTGGTTTTTTTGAGACAGGGTTTCTCTGTGTAGCCCTGGCTGTCCTGGAACTCACTCTGTAGAACAGGCTAGCCTCGAACTCTCGAACTCAGAAATCCGCCTGCCTCTGCCTCCCAAGTGCTGGGATTAAAGGCGTGCGCCACCACCACCCGGCTCTACTCAAGTTTTTAAGTCTGTTGTATTTATCTTTCTATCCATTTCTCTTTCTTTACTTACTTGTGTCCTTGAAGTCCAGTTCCTGTCTTCAGATTGTTGCTCTAGAGAGTAGTTTGAGGGGGGTCACGCACTTTCCTCAAGCCTGCTAGTCCTCTGACCATCAGCTGAGGCTCAGTTAGGGCTTATGAGGTAAGGGGCTGAAATCACATTCAGAACCAGGCACCTCCCCTTTCCTTCCTGTTCACAGAGTTTCGTTTCATTCCTGGGTCCCTGTGTAAGTTCTTGTAGCTAAATATGATCTGAGGAGGATTTATTAGTTTCAGAGAAAAACCCAACAAAACAAAACCCAAAACAGCCTAGGTGCCAATCTTAGTAGCTGCCAAGTGGAAGTGGTGTGTGGATAAGAGGAAGGAAGCCATACTTTCAGAATCAGAGCTTTCTTTTCTTTTTCTTTCTTTCTTTCTTTTTTTTTTTTTTTAGATTTTTAAAATGAAGCACGTTGTGTGTCCCAAATAGTAACAATTGCACTGACATCTAAAAGTATTATTTGTCACTTAAAATGTCCAGTTCAGACTTTTTAAAAATATATAAAATTGAGTTGCTCTAGAAGCACAAATATACTTGGAATACATACTAATTTTAGCTCATGTTACAATAAAGAGTTTTCACTGATCTACAAGATAGATAAAAATAATAATAAAATATAAATCTGGGATACATACAAGATGACAGAAAAGACCATTTGCTAATTCTGTTAAGTATCATCAATCTCTTTGAGACACACTTGTATGGACTGGCTCCCAGTGTGGAAAGGGGAAGCATGGACAGAATTATTCATGTATCAGGCATGCTACAAAGGGAAAGCACCATTAATACATGAGTAGGACTTCTGTCACTGTGTCTCTACATGGAGGACCAAACGGTTGCCAGTGTCAGAGCAGAAAGCAAGCATTATGAGCCTCTTGGTGGAAGAATGCATCATCTCATACAAAGCAACCCTGCACACACAATGAATCTTGAATGCAAGCAAGGCTCTAGACCTTACCAGCAACTTAAAAAATGCAGAGGATGAATTCAGTGTGCAATGGAACAATCAACACAGGGAAACTATAAGAAAATAAAACCATTTTTTAGAATAAAAAGACAGATGGGAGAAACTTCTGTCATGTCAACCAGAACACATGAAAAGTTATTTCTAAAATTCCAATATACAGATCATACTTGGTTCTATAAGACTTTGGGGGCTAAATGTAGGATTTTCGGGTCTCGGTTTAAACTTAAGATTAAAAGAATCCCACTGTCCCAGGACACATCTGGGAAGGGCACATTCCTTAGTCAGAGGACACTTGCTAGATTAACTTTCAGAGGAAGAAGGGAGAGGCTAATTAACATTCCTCAGACCACAGGGGAGGGAACCCACATGGGTGAGGAGGACCCAGAGCATGTAGATACATTCCAGGAATCAGGAAGCTGAGCCCTTAACGTAATAAACCTGGGCAAACAGAGGACACTCCTTGTCATAATCTGAGTCACCTAGAGACTGAAACCTGGAAAGGTCAGACTTCATGGCTTGCCCTCCTGAAATAAGTACTGTATCCAGTGCCTTGTTCAGGGCTCTCTTGCCTGCATGCATGAGAGTCCTAGTGCACTAGTATTAAACCTCATGCTGATTGCAGTGAGTCCTGTCCATGTGTTTCTGTGAGAGCACATCCCCTGGTTTGGATCTTACAGTCCAACAGTTCCTAATCAAAACTGCTAAAAGTAACAGAAATGTGAATGCTTATTGATTGAAATTAGAAAAATATTCGTTTTTTGGTATAATAAAGACACAATGGAAACTATAAAAAATATACTATGGCTGGTTTTCAGAACAATCCCTACCTTTTAGAATGGATGAGGAATTCACTGCCAAAGAGGTAATGACAAAAGGGGTGATGGACTTAAAATGTAACGTCAGTGACAGTGACCTGGTAATAACCAAAGTGGTGGCTTCTAAACAATCAAATCTACAAGTAGGTTTTCCCTGAGACATTTCTGGTAGCTGAAATGGAATAATTTCTGTATTGATGTATCTATACAAAAGTATCAAACATGAAAGGAAACAAGGCTTTGGATTGTTGTCAAGAATTAAGATGACTTCTCCAGCCCTGTCACCATTCTTAACGCTCACTGTCTCTGCTGTCATCATGGTGTGCAGCTACAACAGCAAAATGTTACTTTCTTCCCGCAAGGAAGTAACCTTTACTCTTCCAAACTGTATTACCTATTGCCAAGTTCCAATAACATACATACAGCGCAAACAATTGTAAAACGGGTGAGTCTCACTACTCGTTCTCGTATTTTAAAAACTTGGATGTACCAAGAGAAGAAAACAGACATCTGTAAGCAGAGGCATGTTTAAAACTTTAAAGTTGGGCTAGGCTGACACTATGATGAAGGAGCCCTCATGAATGAGTTCTCATGTGTACACCATGAAGCAAACAAAACAAAGTGTATTCCACTGGAAGAAATGAGAATCGAAGCTTTTTTTAAAAAAAACAGAAGGCAGGCTCAGCAATGGTGTTAACAGGCTTCTGGTCACAGCTTGTG
>NW_021612860.1:0-1039 GCF_004785775.1 Grammomys surdaster | reverse complement strand
TTTCCAAGACTTTGATCCTGAAGAGGTGATGACTTTTGTCAAATGCTTCCTCAGCATCTAGTGAGATGATCTTGTGGTTTTTTCCTTGATATTGCTTATATAGAGGATTACATTGACCGCTTTCCGTATTTTGAACCATCCCTGAATTCCATGGATAAAGCCTACTTGACTATGTTGGATCATTTTTTTATATGTTCTTGGATTTGGTTTGTGAGAATTTTTGTGGTATTTTTGTGTAAGTATTAATAAGGAAAATTGGATTGAAGTTCTCTTTCTTTATTGGATCTTTGTGTGGTTTAGGCATGAACATAATTGTGGTTTTATAGAATATATTGTGTAGTGTTCCTTTTACTTTGTGGAATAATTTGAAGAGAATTGGTATTAGGTCTTCTTGGAAGGTCTGATAAAATTCTTCACTAAATTCATCCAGTCCTGGACTGTTTTTTTTTTTTGATTGGGAGACTTTAAATAACTGCTTCTATTTCTTTAGGGGGATATAGGATTGATTAGGTGCTTTATCTGATCTTGATTTAACTTTGATACCTGATATCCGACAAGAAAACTGTCCATTCCATCCAGATTTTCCAATAATGTTGAATATAGGGTTTTGGAATAGGATCTGATTTTTTTTTTTAATTTCCTCAGTTATCATTGTTATGTCTTCCATTCAGTCCTAATCTTATTATCTTGGATACTGTCTCTGTGCCTTCTGGTTAGGATAACTAAGGTTTTATATATCTTCTTGATTTTCTCAAAGAACCATCTCCTGGTTCTGTTGATTCTTTGTATAATTCTTTTTGTTTCTACATGGTTGATTTCAGCCCTGAGTATGATTATTTCCTGTTGTCAATATCTCTTGGGTGTATTTTCTTCTCTTTGTTCTAGAGCTTTCAGGTGTGCTAGGGTATGCTCTCTCCAGGTTCTTTTTCTAGGCACTTAGAGCTATGAGTATTCCTATTAGCCCTGCTTTCCTTGTGTCCCAAAAGATAGGTAATGTTGTTTCTTCAATTTCATTAAATTCTAAAAGGTCTTTAATTTC
>NW_021612859.1:0-1066 GCF_004785775.1 Grammomys surdaster | reverse complement strand
TTTCTTGTATGCAGCAATGTTCTGGGTCTTGTGTGTGTATCCAGTCTGATAGTCTGTGTCTTTTTATTGGGGAATTGAGACCATTGATGTTAAGAGATATTAAGGAAAAATGATTGTGGCTTCCTGTTATTTTTGTTATTAGAGGTAAAGTTAAGTTTTTATAGTTATCTTCTTTTGGGGTTGTTGGAAGATTACTTCCTTGCTTTTTCTAGGTTGTAGTTTCCCTCCTTGTGTTGGCGTTTTCCATCAATTATTTTTTGAAGTGCTGGGTTTGTGGGAAGATATTGTGCAAATTTGGTTTGGTCATGGAATATCTTGGCTTTACCATCTATAGTGATTGAGAGTTTTGTTGGGCATAGTAATCTGGGCTGGCAATTGTGTTCTCTTAGGGTCTGTATGATGTCAGTCCAGGCTCTTCTGGCTTTTATAGTCTCTGGTGAGAAGTCTGGTGTAATTCTTATAGGTCTGCCTTTGTATGTTACTTGACATTTTTCCCTTACTGCTTTTAGTATTTTTTCTTTGTTTTGTGCATCTGATGTTTTGATTATTATGTGACATGATGTATTTCTTTTCTGGTCTAGTCTGTTTGGTGTTCCGTAGGCTTCTTGTATGTTTATGGGCATCTTGTTCTTTAGGTTAGGGAAGTTTTCCTCAATAATTTTGTTGAAGATATTTACTGGCCCTTTAAGTTGGGAATCTTCATTCTCATCTATACCTATTATCCTTAGGTTTGGTCTTCTCATTGTGTCCTGGATTTCCTGGATGTTTTGAGTTAGGAGTTTTTTGCATTTTGCATTTTCTTTGACAACTGTGTCAACATTTTCCACCGTATCTTCTGCATTTGAGATTCTCTCTTCTATCTCTTGTATTCGGTTGGTGATGCTTGCGTCTATGACTCCTGATCTTTTTCTTAGGTTTTCTATCTCAATGGTTGTCTCCCTTTGAACTTTCTTTATTGTTTCTATTTCCAGTTTCAGATCCTGAATGTTTTTGTTTAATTCCTTCTTTGTGTTTTCTTGCATTTCTTTAAGGGATTTCTGTGATTCCTCTTTAAGGGCTTCTATCT
>NW_021612858.1:0-2997 GCF_004785775.1 Grammomys surdaster | reverse complement strand
CCCACAGGGTTCACTGAGGATCATCTGTGCTCTCACCAAAAGAGCTTTTGTTTCACCTTACAGCTCTAGTTTCTTTGTGACCATAAGCTCCTGCCAATAGTACTCCACTTTTGCTGCTCTTCCTTGTGGTCATCCCATTTTACTGGACTCTCAAATACACCCAGTTCTTCTGCTTCAACCAGACATCAATTTTACCATGAGCCTCTCCTAGGCAGTCTTCAAGGTACCAATCCTCAACTTCATTGTATAACCCCTTTCAGTCCTTGGACTTCAACAGACACTGAAGCAGCAATTTCCACAATGGCATTACCTAGCCACTCACAGGACCAGGCGTCAAGTGCTCTTCAGGATCCCTTCATTCCTTCAGTACCACCTGGAAGTTTCTTACAAATTATCTGGATGCCTGCAGGAAGGCTATCTCTGGAACACAGCTTCTTGGTGCTCTCATAAAATACTTCCAATGTATTATACCTCAACGATGACTCTTTCTAAGTCACTGGCAATTTCTTAGCTCAAACTAATTTGATTCAGCTGTCCAAGTAAATGCTACAATTCTTGATTCTAAAGCCATAGCAACATGCCCAAAACTTCCAAGTTCTATGAGTTGCTGGTGCTCGAACACGGCCACTAGTTCAAAGGAATTTATCGCAGCAACCTATCCTGAATGGGTTGCTGAGTGCATAAGTATTGCTGTCATGGAACATGATCTGTAGACTAACCTTGAACCCAGAGATCTGCCTGTCTCACACACTTGATTTGTGAACCACTCTGCTTGGAACTAATCTTTTCTTACCTTTACAAATAAAGAAAACTATTCAAAGCTTTCTTTGTTCTAGGTTGGCCTTGAACTCAGAAATTACCTTGCCTCGCTCTCTTGGGATTAATATGTATACAACAAGTGCATAAACACAAAGATTTTCAGAGCCAGTATTCAAGATCTCTATCCAATGTTACTGTAATACCACGGTATGAATTGTACCAAAACCCTCTGTTTTCTAGCCCATGATGTGGATCTCTGATTTTTCTCCCATTTATGGATTTTAGTTCACAAATATGTAGTCATGTTGTAAACTGACAGCAGCCATCCCCGTCCATCTCTTGGCCATTTGAATCAGAATCATATCTTCTTTTGTCCAAATGAAAAAACAATAATTGCAGCATTATAAGGCCTATATAATATAAACCATCCCTTTCTCAACTGAAAATCTACAAAGAGAATCCCTAGCTGGGGAGGATATTTCTCACTGGTCTATTCTCAGTTCCTTCCAATTAGTATCTTTGGATACATGATTTAACACTGTTCTACTTCCTCATATCCTGCTGTGAACACTATATTTGAACCCCTCCATTTTGGGCTTCAAGTTTCCCATTTTACTCTACTTCTTGAAATGTTTCCCATAAGAGTGAACAACATAACAAAGTCTAATCTAGGTGTCTTTGAGCCTCCCTTTATTAATGGTATTAATTTACATGTCTTTAAATTACCCTCCAGAAAACTCTGAAGACAACTGCACAAAAAAGCCCTATTATTCTCCAAAATATGAAAAGATATTTTCTAAACCTCATATTAGTACTCCTCTCCTCTGAAATCTACTGTGCCAAGCCCCCCTATTTGAAGTCACTCTTAGCACCACTCTCTGCCCTCCTGCTAATACTTCAGTATATTAAGCTCCATTTAAAGCATCCAAACTGCCAGAGTCGAATTTCCTACAAACAAAAACATGGACAGACCTATCACAATGATAAACCAGTCTCTGGAACACACCTTTATGTTAGTTAAGGATTCATCATAGTGAAGAGACCCCATGAGTAAGACAACTGTTACTGAGAATGACAGTTAATTTGGGCTGACTTACAACTTAAAGAGTCATTCTATTAACACAATTGCAGAAATTAAAAAACCATTCAGGATGGCACAGTGCTAAAGGTGCCAAGAGAAGCAGGTTATTCTCTGTCCCGCGAAACCTCCCGCCAGCAGGAAAGACGCGGCACACTCAGGATCCTTCTGCAGTATAAGCTTTAATGCATCTTGAGAGGGAGAGCATAAGCTTCACAAACGAGGAGGGACCCCAAGGGCCTAAAACCCTTCCCTTATATAGAAAGCTAAGCTCGCCTGGGACGTGGCAGTCTCTGATGGGCTCCTGTTGCCTCAGGCCACATGACGTGTTCCAACTGTCAGATTAATCAAGGTGGGAAAACCTTCCAGCGCATGCGCACAGACTTGTTAATGGCAATGATGTGATAAGGATAGCTTCCCACATCTGCCCCCTTTTTTATTTAAAAGTGATCCTAAGAAGAGGCCATAGAAAAGTGAAAGAGTTCAGGCCGGGCAGACACAAACCAATCAAAAGGAGAGAGGTCTAGATTTTCTCCTCCTCAATAAGTGAGGCAGGCCCGTGTCTCTACACTCACTTCGGGGTGCAATGGGAACTCGAGCCCTCCCGAGCTTAACGAGTGTGAGAACAATCATATCACAGTCCTCAAGGTGCAATGGGAACCCGAGCCCTTCTTGAGTCTGGATTTGGTTCCTGGGACAGATAGAGAGAAAGAATTAGGGAAGCCAAAATGCCCAACTCTTGTGCAATGGAGAAAAACTCCCAGAGGTGCCAGGGCCATTTGGCAGGGGGAGGAGATGGTATTACAGATTATGGCCTTGTCTTAACAGGTCTTTGGGGCGGTTGTTAATCATGGCTATCCAGTCCCTTAGTCCAGTGCTACAAGTGCCTGGGCAATCACCACCTTATCCTGTTGTCACTGTGACCTGAGCTTGCAAAGGAGCCACAACACGAGCGCCAGCCCACAGCAGAGCAAGGCTCCGAAAAGACCCACCCCCAACCATTCTTTAAAATAAGAAAATATTGAAGAGATCCATGTAGACAGTCCTTCGGTCAGGGACAAATCAAGTCTGGTAGAATTCACTTCTATAATCGCAAAGCGTAACTTCCGAAGCGTCTCTTCAAACTCTACAGTCCAATTCTGTAATAAAAACTGAGATAA
>NW_021612857.1:0-1258 GCF_004785775.1 Grammomys surdaster | reverse complement strand
AGGAGTGGGAAAATATGAACTAATGGGGAGCTGAGAAATCCACAACTTTATTCAGAATTTTAAAATGCAAGTTAAACTCAATGCAACAAGAATTTGGAACATGTTCAAGATTATCTACAAATAAGAACTTAAACAGTTTTAGCATAGGTTTTTTATCAAATTTTACAAAATCAGACATCTGCATATATGGAAGTATTAGAAAATAAAACTTTCAAAATATATAAAAAGATATATATTACATAATTCTTTTAAGGCTTTTAGATGCATTAATTTTACTAAAGGTATTTTGCATGTTTCATGAAAAGTCAAACCTTTTTATAAGGGGGCTTTTATTACCTAGAGCTAGATATGTCATCAGGATGACATGTGTCTTTAAAATAGCAAATACATTGTATTTATAAACTTGGCAAGTCCTACTCCTATATCTGGTCCCAAATAAGAACGTTATCATAAACATCAATGCAAGAATCAAATGCCTTGTGACTCTTCCAGCCCAGATTAGTGGCTCTTCTATCTTGACTACATGTTAGGTTTGTCTTCATTGCTAAAGTCTTTTCTTTCCCCCCAAATATTCAGCCATGAACATGCAGTTTTAATAAATGACATCTGTTTTAGTTTTTGATTCTTTCAGTTTCTCAGCTATCCATGCCTATGAAGTAAGTGAATACCTAACTGGAGATCAAAATACAAAACGATGGACTTCTGATATTAGGTTTAATTTCTTCCTGATCAGTTTGGTCTAATTAGTGAAAAAGTGCTTTACTGCTACATGTGTATTGCTCTGAGGAAAACTAAAAACCTTGATTAAATTATATTCCTGCTGTGAAATTCAAAATTATGTAGTAATATTTGTAAATTTGGACAAAATACTATAAGTAGTTGCTTCTAGAATCTGTATGGTATCTTCAAAACGTTATAATATGAGAGAAAAATTTAATAACTTATTTGTCAATCAAGTCACTAAGTATCTAGTATTCATGACAAAATGAACATAAACTAATGTATTAAACATATTCCAAAGAGTTAAAATGTTTAGGAACTTGAAGGGATCAAGAGTGCAGTGAGATGGCTCATTAAATCAAAGCACTCTTTGACAAACTTTGCAACTTGAGTTCAACCCAAAATATTCACTTAGAAAAGCCAGATCAGTAATCATAGCATTCTCGCTCTGGTAAGGGAAGATGAGTTCTAAATATCACCCTTTCAGGCCCAGCTCAACGACCAGCAAGACAGAAATAGCCACAATGCCAGAAGGAAG
>NW_021612856.1:0-8691 GCF_004785775.1 Grammomys surdaster | reverse complement strand
GACCCCTTATCCCATCCCCCTTCCTCCCGTTTCTCTGCAGATGTGCCTCTATCTACCCTCCCCCCACTCCCACCTCCTCACCCTCAAATTTCCCTACACAGGTTGTCCAGCCTTCATGGGACCAAGGATCTCCTCTCCCACCTATGCCTGACAGGGTCATCCTCCCTTACATATACAGGTGGAACCATAGATCCCTCCCTAAGTGCTCCCAGGCTGGTGGTTTAGACCCTGGGAGCTCCTGTTGGTTGGTATTGTTGCTCTCCTCATGGGGCCACAAACCCTTTCAGCTCCTACAGTCTTCACTCTAACTCCTCCGTTGGGAACCCCATGATCAGTTCAATGGTTAAATATGAGTATCTGCCTCTTAATATGTCAAACTCTGGCAGACCTCTAAGGACACAGCTATATCAGGTTCCTGTCAGCATGCACTTCCTGACTTCCACATCAAGGTCTACCTTTGGTGACTGCACAAGGGATAGATACCCAGGTGGAATGGTCTCCAGACAGCTACTCCTTCAGTTGATTTCCCACACTTTGTCTCCATATTTGCTCCGTTGAGTATTTTGTTACTCCTTCTAAGAAGGACCAAAGCGCCCACACTTGGTCTTCCTTCTTCATGAGCTTCATGTGGTCTTTAAATTGAATCTTGGGCATTTCAAGCTTCTAGGGTAATATCCAATAATCAGTGACTGAATACCGTGTGTTTTGTTTGTGATTGGGTTACCTCACTCAGGATGATATTTTCTAGTTCCATCCATTTACCTAAGAACTTCATGAATTCATTGTTTTAATAGCTGAGTAGTACTCCATTGTGTAAATGTATCACATATTTTTTTTTTATCCATTCCTCTGTTGAAGGACATCTGGGTTCTTTCCAGCTTCTGGCTATTATAAATAAAGCTGTTATGAACATAGTGGAGCATGTGTCCTTGTTATATTTTGGAGCATCTTTTGGATATATGCCCAGGAGTGGTATAGCTGGATCCACAGGTAATGCTATGTCCAATTTTCTGAGGAACTACCAGACTGATTTCCAGAGTGGTTGTACCAATTTACAATCCCAAAGCAATGGAGGAGTGTTCCTTTTTCTCCACATCCTCACCAGCATCTGCTGTCATCTGAGTTTTTGATCTTAGCTATTCTGACTGGTGTGAGGTGGAATCTCAGGGTTGTTTTGATTTGCATTTCCCTAATGACTAAAGATGTTGAACATTTCTTTAGGTGCTTCACAACCATTCAATATTTCTCAGTTGAAAATTCTTTGTTGAGCTCTATACCCCATTTTTTAATAGGGTTATTTGATTGTCTGGAGTCTAATTTCTTGAGTTCTTTGTATACCTTGGATATTAGCCCTCTATCAGATGTAGGATTCGTAAAGATCTGTTCCCAATCTGTTGGTTGCCATTTTATACTATTTATTGACAATGTCCCTTGCCTTACAGAAACTTTGCAATTTTATGAGGTTCTATTTGTCAATTCTAGATCTTAGACCATAAGCCACTGGTGTTCTGTTCAGGAACTTTTCCCCTGTGCCCATGTGTTCAAGGCTCTTCCTCACTTTCTCTTCTATTAGTTTCAGTGTGTCTGGTTTTATATGGAGGTCCTTGATCCACTTGGACTTGAGCTTTGTACAAGGAGATAAAAGTGGGTCGATTTGCATTTTCCTACATGCTGACCTCCAGTTGAACCAGCACCATTTGTTGAAAGTGCTGTCTTTTTTCCACTGAATGGTTTTAGCTCCTTTGTCAAAGATCAAGTGGCTATAGGTATATGAGTTGATTTCTGGGTCTTAGATCCTATTCCATTGATCTTCCTACCTGTCTATGTACCAATACCATGCAGATTTTTTTTTCTCACTATGGCTCTGTAGTACATCTCTGAGGTCAGAGATGGTGATTCCCCCAGAAGTTCTTTTATTTTTGAGAATAGTTCTCACTATCCTGGTTTTTTTGTTATTCCAAATTAACTTGAGAATTGCTTTTTCTATCTCTGTGAAGAATTGGGAATTGGAATTGGAATTGAAGAATTACAAATGAAGAATTGGAATTTTGATGGGGATTGCATTAAATCTGTAGATTGCTTTTGGCAAGATGGACATTTTTACTATATTAATCCTTCCAATCCATGAGCATGAGAAATCTTTCCTTCTTCTGAGATCTTCTTCCATTTCTTTCCTCAGGGACTTGAAGTTCTTGTCATACAGACCTGTCTCTTGCTTGGTTAGATTCACACCGAGGTATTTTATATTATTTGTGACTATTGTGAAGGGTGTCATTTCCCTAATTTCTTTCTCACCCTGCTTATTCTTTAAGTAGAGGAAGGCTATGGATTCGTTTCACTTAATATTATATCCAGCCACTTTGCTGAAGTTGTTTATCAGGTTTAGGAGTTCTCTGGTGGAAGTTTTGGGGTCACATAAGTATACTATCATATCAACTCCAAATAGTGATATTTTGACTTCTTCCTTTCCTATTTGTATCCCTTTGACTTCTTTTTGTTGTCTAATTGCTCTGGCTAGGACTTCGAGTACTATATTGAATAGATAGAGAGTGGGCAGCCTTGTCTAGTGCCTGATTTTACTGGGATTGCTTCAAGTTTCTCTCCATTTAGTTTGATGTTGGCTACTGGTTTGCTGTATATTTTTACTGTGTTTAGGTATGGGCCTTGAATTCCTGTTGTTTCCAAGACTTTTTCAATGAAGGGGTGTTGATTTTGTCAAATGCCTTCTCAGCATCTAATGAGAAGATCATGTGGTTTTTTAGTTTGAGTTTGTTTATATAGTGGATTACGTTGATGGATTTCCAAATATTGAGCCATCCTTGCATTCCTGAGATAAAGTCTACTTGATCATGGTGGATGATTGTTTTGATGTGTTCTTTGATTTGGTTTGTGAGAATTTTATTGAGTATTTTTGCATCGATATTCATAAGGGAGATTGGTCTGAAGTTCTCTTTCTTTGTTGGATCTTTGTGAGGTTTATGTATGAGCATAATTGTGGCTTAATAAAACGAATTGGGTAGTGTTCCTTCTGTTTATAGTTTGAAGAGAATTGGTATTAGGTCTTCCTTGAAGGTCTGATAGAATTCTGCACTAAAACCATTTCGTCCTGGGCTTTTTTTTTTTTTTTTTTTTTTTGGTTAGGGAGATTTTTTTTTTTGAGCATGTATCAGAGGTTTTATTCAACTCTTCAATTAATGGAGGCACTAGTAAGATGTCAACAAAGAGTCTTAAACAAACGTTAGGGAACTTTTAATGACTGCTGCCATTTCTTTAGGGGTTATGGGACTGTTTAGATTGTTTATCTGCTCCTGATTTAACTTTGGAGTCTGGTGTCTGTCTAAGGAATTGTTCATTTCATTCTGATTTTCCAGTTTTGTTGAATACAGGCTTTTGTAGTAGGATCTGATGAGTTTTTGAATTTCCTCAGTTTCTGTTGTTATGTTTCCCTTTTCAGTTCTGATTTTATTAATCTGAATACTGTCTCTGTGCCCTCTGGTTAGTCTGGCTAAGGGTTTATCTATCTTGTTGATTTTCTCAAAGAACCAGATCCTGGTTTTGCTGATACTTTGTATTGTTCTTTTTGTTTCTACTTGGTTGATTTCAGTCCTGAGTTTGATTATTTCCTGCCATCTACTCCTCTTGGGTCCATTTGCTTCTTTTTGTTCTAGAGCTTTCAGATGTGCTGTCAAGTTGTTAGTGTATGGTCTCTCCAGTTTCTTTTTATAGGCACTTAGAACTATGAGTTTTCCTCTCCGTCCCGCAAGTTTTGGTATGATGTGTCTTCATTTTCATTAAATTCTAAAAAGTCTTTAATTTCTTTATTTCTTCCTTGACCAAGTCATCATTGAGTAGAGTGTTGTGCAGTTTCCACGTGTATGTGGGCTTTCCATTGATTTTATCATTATTGAAGACCAACTTTAGTCTGTGGTGATCTGATAGGATGCATGAGATTATGTCAATTTTCCTGTGTCTATCAAGGCCTGCTTTGTGACTGATTATATGGTCAGTTTTGGAGAAAGTACTATGAGGTGCTCAGAAAAAGGTATATTCTTTTGTTTTTGGATAAAATGTTCTATGAATATCTGCTAAATCCATTTGATTTATAACTTCTCTTAGTTTCACTGTGTCTCTATTTAGTTTCTGTTTCCATGATCTGTCGAGTGGGGTGTTAAACTCTCTTGCTATTATTGTGTGAGTTTCAATGTGTGCTTTGAGCTTTAGTAAAGTTTCTTTTATGAATGTGGGTGCCCTTGCATTTGGTGCATAGATGTTCAGAATTGAAGATTCATCTCAGTTGATTCTTCCTTTGATGAATATGGACTGTCTATTCTTATCTTTCTTGATAACTTCTGGTTGAAAGTTGATTTTATTCAATATTAGAATGGCTACTCCAGCTTGTTTCTTGGGACTATTTGCTTAGAAAATTGTTTTCAAGCCTTTTACTCTGAAGTAGTGTCTGTCTTTGTCACTGAGGTGCATTTCCTGTATGCAGCAAAATGTTGGATCCTGTTTATGTATCCAGTCCATCAGTCTGTGTCTTTTTATTGGGGAATTGAGTCCATTGATGTTAAGAGACAGTAAAAAGAAGTGATTGTTGCTTCATGTTATTTTTTTATTAGAGGTGGAGATGTTTGTATGGCTAACTTATTTTGGGTTTGTTGTAAGAAGATTAATTTCTTGCTCTTTCTAGGGTATAATTTCCCTTCTTGTATTGGTAGTCTCCCTCTATTATCCTTTGTAGGGCTGGATTTGTGGAAAGATATGTAAATTTGGTTTTGTCATGGAGTATCTTGGTTTCTCCATCTACGGTAATTGAGAGTTTTGCTGGGTATAGAAGCCTGGGCTGGCATTTGTGTGCTCCTAGGGTCTGTATGACATCTGTCCAGGATCTTCTGGCTTTTATAGTCTCTGGTGAGAAGTCCGGTGTAATTCTGATAGGTCTGCCTTTATTCATTACTTGACCTTTTACCCTTACTGCTTTTAATATTTTTTCTTTGTTTTGTGCATTTGGTATTTTGATTACTATATGATGGGGGGAATTTCTTTTCTGATCTAGTCTATTTGGAGTTCTGTAGGCTTCTTGTATGTTCATAGGCATCTCTTTCTTTAGTTTAGGAAAGTTTACCTCTATAATTTTGTTGAAGATATTTACTGGCCCTTATTTTGGGAATCTTCACGCTCTTCTATACCTATTATCCTTAGGTTTGGTCTTCTCATTGTGTCCTGGATTTCCTGGATGTTTTGGGTTAGGAGCTTGCTGAATTTTGTATTTTCTTTGACAGTTGTGTCAATGTTTTCCATGGTATCTTGTGCACATGAGATTCTCTCTTCTATCTCTTATATTCTGTTGGTGATGCTTGCATCTATGACTCCTGATCTCTTTCCTAGGTTTCCTATCTCCAGGGTAGTCTCCCTTTGAGATTTTATTATTGTTTCTACTTCCATTTTTAGATCCTGGATGTTTTGTTTAATTCCTTCACCTGTTTGGTTGTGTCTTCTTGCAATTCTTTAAGAGATTTTTGTGTTTCTTCTTTAAGGGCTTCTACCTGTTTACATGTGTTCTATATTTCTTTGAGGGAATTATTTATGACCTTTTAAAAGTCTTTTTCCATTATCATGAGAAGTGATTTTAAATCTGAATCTTGCTTTTCTGGTGTCATGGGGTATTCAGGACTTGCTATGGTGGGAGAACTTTGTTCTGATGAAGCCAAGTAACCTTGGTTTCTGTTGCTTATGTTCCTGTGCTTGTTTTTCACCATCTGGTTATCTCTAGTACTACCTTCACTCACTGTCTCTGACTGGAGCCTGTCTGTTCTGTTACCTTGGTTGTGTCAGAACTCCTCAGAGTCCAGCTGTCTCTATAATCCTGTGATCCTGAAATCCTAGTGTGTTCAAGCTCCTGAGATCCTGTGACCCTATTATCCTATGTTCCAGGCAGAGGCGTGGACTGGAAGTATCCCAGGCCACTGGCCTTAAGGAAGTTACTGGGTCCCCGCTAGTCCCAAATAACTCCCTGGTTTTTTTTTTTGTTGGGTGTTGGGGGATGTTTGTGGCCTACTTCCCTACACTCCTAGGTTAGAACTCCTGGCAGTCCAGCCTTTTCTAAGTTTTGAGTGGATTGGGTGAAGAGCTGACACCTTAGGACTGCTCCAGGGGCAGGAGCAGACTGGACGTGTTTATTTTTCAAACCCTGCCCAGGAATATCTGATTCCTTCCTCAAAATACCCCTATTCATCAATATCAGCAGCAGTACTGAGAAATAACACCAGGATGGATGTGGAAGAGGAAGATCACACACCTCATCATGTACAGGAGCTTGAAAACACATCCAGGAAGGGACTGCAGGCTGGTTGCAAAGTGGGATGTGGATTAGGGGAAACAAGCATAGGAGCCATGTGCTTACCCTTTGAAATTGCCCCAAGATGTCTTAGCAGATAGAGAAGGCAGCCATCAGGGTGCTGGCTACAGTGTGATCAACGGTTGGCAGAGGAACTGAAATAGTGGAGCCACCAAGAGAAAAGCCGCTACACTGAATGTGGTGCTCTCCTCTCTGCACCCAAGGTACCAAAGCAGGATTGGTGACAGGCCTCTGTGAGTCACATAGTGAGAAATGCAATGGGTTTGGGGGCTTGTAAGAAGACAATAGATACAGATGTACTTCAGTTGACAGAGTGACTGTCTGGCATGAAGGAAGCCCAGGGCTGACTAGTGCTGTCCTTGCTGGCCTTGGTAGCCCCACTTATAATACTAGCCCTTGTGACATGGAAGCAGCATGATCTAAGCTCACGATTAACCTGCAAAGCCAAGTTGAAGACATCTTGGGATACATGAGAACCTGTCTCAATAATGCACAACAGAAACACACTCCAAGGCCTCACCTATCAATCCTTTTCTGTTTAAAAGAATTTGGGGGAAGGAATTAGGAACCTGGAAGGGAAAGGGATTCCACAAAAACATCAACAGAGTCAACTAACCTAGAACCTTGGGGACTTCCAGTGACTGAGTCACCAACCAAGGAGCATACATTGACTGGATCTAGGTTTGTTTCCCCACACCACATAAAAGAAGCCAAAGTACAGCTTGGTCTTCATGTGGGACTCACAAAGAACGGGAATAGGGGATTACTCTGACTCTGTTGCCTATCTGTGTATCCTGTCCCTCACTTGGGCTGCAGTGTGTGGCCTCAGTGGGAGAGAACATTCATAGTCCTGCAATGACTTGAGGTGCTAGGGTAAGTTGCTACGAAGCAAGAACCTTCCTCTCTACTCAAAGACAAAGCAGGGCAGAAAATAGGGACTCAGTGATATTTATCATGACTGTGTCCTCCACCTCTGACTTACACCTCTAGTTCTTCTATTGCAGTAGAAGCTTATCAGGAAAAAGTCATGGAAAACCTGATGTGGGGCTGGAGAGATGGCTCAGTGGTTAAGAGCACTGACTGCACTTCCAGAGGTCCTGAGTTCAAATCCCAGCAACCACATGGTGGCTCACAACCATCTGTAATGAGATCTGGTGCCCTCTTCTGGTGTGTCTGAAGACAGCTACAGTGTATTCATATATAATAAATAAATAAATCTTAAAAAAAAAAGAAAACCTGATGTACTACACTATGGAGAGGAATCAAACACTCTCCTCAGCTTCCCCCTACACTCCTACTTAAGAATAAGGCATCTCTCTCTGTGTATGTGTCTCTGTCTATGTGTGATGTGTCTCTCTCTGTCTTTCTCTTCCCCCCTCCTCCAAGTGTGTGCGCGTGTGTGCGTGTGCATGTGCGTGTGTGTGTGTGTGTGTGTGTGTGTGTGTTGATGGAGTTTAAGCACAAGGGCCATGCATACAAGGCAGACAATCTATGACTGAGCAACATCCCCAGCTCTACTCTCTGGAAACAGCTAAATAATCTGCACAAGGCATGCTTTAGTGAAAAACACGCCAAGTGACCATGGACAGCCTCATTTTGGCAATGGTCAGGTTTGCTGTAGAATAAGACTCAAGACATGGAAAAGCCATGTTCAAACACTTCTGTTCCATAAACTACCAGTGTTGAAATTCTGTCCCTGGGAATTTACCAGAATACCTGGCCTATCCTCACACTTAAGGCCATTTGGTGGTGACATCTTACTTCCTGTCCAGGTCAGTCCTCACTCTATTGTATTTTACATGATACAGAAGTTCTCTGGCTCTTTTTGCCATACCGTGAATGTCTCCATCGCTGACAACCTGGAACCAACTTTCTCTCATTCACTGTAGGTCACCTGGTCCGAGAACAGCATCACCTAGCTCCTGAGGAGGCTCATGCATGGCTATCCACTGTGGACTGGATCTCATTGATGACATGCGTCAGGACAATCTCAAGGTCGAAATACCCAGAATGCCTAGTTCCCCAGAACTAGGAGCGAACAGGGGTAGCCCATTCTGGGAGCTAGCCTACAATACCAACAACAATACCAACAAAACAGAGTTCCCAGGGTCTGAAGCACCAGCCTGGGAGACATAGGGAGGGACTCATGGCTCCAGTTTTATATGTAGGAGAGGATGGCATTGTCGGACATGGATTGGAGAGGAGGTCCTTGATCCAGTGAAGGCTAGATGCCCCAGTGTGGGGGAATTTATGGGTGGGGAGGTGGGTGTGAGGGGGGTAGATAAGGGCACATCTGCAGAGAAACGGGAGGAAGGGGGATGGGATAAGGGGTC
>NW_021612855.1:0-1283 GCF_004785775.1 Grammomys surdaster | reverse complement strand
TAGATTCCTAAGCATTGCACTAAATTAGAAGACTACTTAATTTAGTTTCATTTATTTTCTGTCTTCTGATGCCCAGATGAGTTACCAATGAGTCCAAATTGGTTGACACGTCATACTGCCTAGGTCAATTCTACATAATGTGTACTTTAGAGTACTAATATTGTATTTCATGGAAGACACATATGATCAAGGTCTCTTCTAAGTAAGTTATGACACAGAGTTGCAAATATAATATATGCTTGGGGCAAAACTGTAAATGAATACTACTGGCAATGCCAAATAAAGCAAACTGCTTCCACTGATATTAATGGAGACATAGTGACAAAAGGTGTTTGTTAGATCAGTAACTACATAACATGTACCAAGAGATGTAGATGTTCATCTTCTCAAGTAAGGATGCCACTCAGTCACCTTGTGACTCTGCTGCCTCCTTTCTTCAGTGTTCACACGGCTGACATCTAGACTGGAAACTGCTCTGCATGCTTCTGATTTGTCATATTAAGATGCTCTAACTCCAGCTCTCAAGCTCTGCTTTCACGTTATTAAACTCTTCTTGCAATAAGCAAAGTCAGTGTCTTGCTCAGAAGCAGGATTTGCTGCTGATTAATGAGAAAGCAAAATCTGATCTTGGGCATTATGTGATTTATCTCCAGCACTGGAGATTTTCTTGGCCTTCTCCTACTAGAGAGTCTCCAGATCCATGTGTGGCCTCTGCGACTGGGCTACAAATGTGTATTTCATATCTTTCTCTTTAAATCCATGGGAATTAAAATAAAAATTCCAGGCCACACCTGTTGTGTAGACTACTTGTCACAGCTTGTGCTTTTGATTAAACTGCACAAGGAATCCATGTTTGATACAGAAAATGACAAAATATAGATGCAAACAGAAAACCTAAAAGCTAAATTAAGCTTAATTTCCCCCATAGAAATTTATTTCAGTATTTTACTACTTATTCTACTTGTTTTCCCAATGCTATTTTCCACATATAGAAACATTAAGTAAAAGAGATATGTATGGATGTATGTATTCATATGACACTTTTTCTACTGGTTTTGATGAAAATATTTACATGAAATAAAGACAGGGTTTAATTTAGCTTTGATTAGCCTCAAATTCATTAGGTAGCTGCACTGGATCTTGATGTTGTGATCTTCCTGACTTGTCTGGTGGGTTCTGAGACTAAAGGCATGCACCACCACAGGGAGCAGGATGCTGCGTTTGAACTTCCACATATAATAATGGGTTACTGAAAGAACCTTTCCCTTTAATCTTCTTTAAAG
>NW_021612854.1:0-1008 GCF_004785775.1 Grammomys surdaster | reverse complement strand
GTCAATATCTTTATTTAAAAACCAATTCTGTCAATATCATTATTTAAAAACCAGTTCTGTCAATACCTTTATTTAATAAACAGTTCTGTCATTATCTTTATTTAAAAACAAATTCTGTCAACATTTTTATTTAAAAACCAGTTCTGTAAATTTCTTTATTTAATAACCAAATCTGTCTCTCAATATCTTTATTTGATCACCAATTCTGTCAATATCTTTATTTTATAAACAATTCTGTCAATATCGTTATTTAATAATCAATTTTATAATAACCAATTCTGTAAATATCTTTATTTAATAAACAGTTCTGTCAATATCTTTATTTAATAACCAATTCTGTCAACATCTTTATTTAAAAGACAATTCTGTCAATATCTTTACTTAAAAACCAATTCTGTTAATATCATTATTTAATGATCAATTTTGTAATAACCAATTCTGTCAATATCGTTATTTAATGAACAGTTCTGTCAATATCTTTATTTAATAACCAATTCTGTCAATATCTTTACTTAATAATCAATTCTGTAATAACCAATTCTGTCAATATCTTTATTTAATAACCAATTCTGTTAATATCTTTATTTAATATACAGTTCTTTCAATATCATTATTTAAAAACCAATTCTGTCAATGTCTCTATTTAATAAACAATTCTGTGAATATATTTATTTAAAAACCAATTCTCTCAACATTTTCATTTAAAAACCAATTCTTTCAATATCTTTCTTTACAACCAATTCCGTCAATAAGTTTATTTAATAACCAAATCTGTCAATATTTTTATTTAATAACCAGTTCTGTCAATATCTTTACTTAATAACCCATTCGGTCAATATCTTTATTAAATAATGAATTATGTAATAACCAATTCTGTCATTATCTTTATTAAAAAACCAATTGTGTCAACATCTTAATTTAAACAAAAATTCTGTCAATATCTTTATTTACAAACCAACTATGTCAATATCGTATTTAATAATCAATTTTGTAATTACCCATTCTCTC
>NW_021612853.1:0-3236 GCF_004785775.1 Grammomys surdaster | reverse complement strand
GGGAGGGGAGGGGAGGGGAGGGGAGGGGAGGGGGAGACACAGACAGAAAGAATATGAGAGAGAATGTGAAAGTCAGGAAGAAACTAGCTGGGTTGATGAGTGGCTAAGTAGGTGAAGGCCTGACTACCTGAGTTTGATCCCAGGGTTCCTCCACACAGAATTGATTCCCATGAGGTAGAGTCACACATGTGCCCCCACAAACACATATAAATGGAAATAAATTAATAAATGATAATTAAAATAGTTCATTTAGCCAGATACACTGTTATATGAAAGTCACTTGCACTCAGGTGACAGACTGCCATATCGGGAGTTCAGAGACAACCAGAGCTACAACAGTGCAGTTCTATGTAAGTCTTCGTGATCCTCAGCTGCAGAGCAGAAGGAGACTGCTGCACACTGTATCATGAGGCCTGGTGCTTACTAAGGATTAAGCCATTTGTCATAACCTGAGGCACTTGTTATCATTTCTGTCTATAAATTCTTTTCTTTAATATTTATTTTATTTATATAAGTACACTGTAGCTGTCTTCAGACACACCAGAAAAGAGTGTCAGATCCCCATTACAGATGGTTGTGAGCCACCATGCGGTTGCTGGGAATTGAACTCATGACCTTGAGAAGAGCAATCAGTGCTCTTAACCCCTGAGCCATCTCTCTAGCCCCTGTTTATAAATTCTTAAGTGAACAAGTAGCTGGAAAGAATATATGTGTATATATAAATCCTATTTGTAACAAAATAAAGTAAAAATACAATACACATTTAAAGTCTATGTCTAAAAAATGGAAATTAAGGTTCACAAAAAAAATCTCTACAGGTTCAAATCATCCCAACTACTTGACTAATTCTACCCATATTAACATATATAAAAATGTCTTCCTGTTCAAATAACCATGTGCCTGAACTCAGCTTCTGCTTCCTAATATCCTAAAGAAATAACCATGTGCCTGAACTCAGCTTCTGCTTCCTAATATCCTAAAGAAAGCCCAAGTAGAGAGAACATTAACTTAGTTTCATGGCCTTCGTTGTGCATATAATATGTAAACAGAAAGTTTCTCAATTTCAGTAAGGGTAACACCCCATACAAATTATATGCACTAAGGTTCGTAAGCTATCATTCACCCATGTTTATACTAATTTTCCCATCAATGCAAAGTAACTTTTTAAACTATGGCAAGTTAATCAAAGAACTCTCTATAATCAAAATGTTCCCACTTACATCTTTACCATACACTAAAACTGAAATCATAGCATTTAATTTATTTCAATTTTCAAAAATCTTCACGCTACCTATCTGAATTTAACAGTATCTTCAAAACTCTACCCTTTTCACAATTTTCATTTCTTTTTATTGATAATAAGTTTTTCATGTAATATTCTAATCAGTTTTAAATTTGAGCAGTTTTTTTCAGTATTCTTATATTGTCTTTCACAACTGACCCAAGACAGGTATGTGTGGTTGAGAAATTGGGAAAAGGTAGAAAAAGCAAACAAACAGTAATTTTTGAGAAGTCTCTAGGTCATAAACGTTACTGCTTTCTAGTGGGAAATGTTATAAACAACAGAACACCTCCCTGCTTTGCTGAGTGTCCAAGAATTCTCCTTGCCATATTAGCAGTGGTCCTGAACAAAAGTTGGTACCTGGTACCACCAAGCACCTCCTCCTGCCTGTCTTCTTATTTCACTGTTTGCATCACCAAATGACTACAGCAGACTGGAGTGTCACCTGGTACCAGGCATGGAGAAAACAAAGAAGGTAAGCTGCATAAATCAGCTGAGCCATTTTAGGAAGAAGGTCTGGTTGTTCCAGAGTTTCTAACTGTGATTATTTACAAAAATAACAGAGCAAAGTGAGACAAAAAGCAAATAACTCACTTTTAAAATGAGTTTTCTTGACATGATTCACAAAATCAGAACTACTTTGAACAGAATCAGTCACTGACCTGGATTCTCAGTCAGTGAGAGGGAAATGCTGCACCAGAGCCACAGGTTCAGCCAGACTGCCACAGTTAACCTGACACACCAAGCTAGTCACATCTGCACAAACCAAGAAAAGGAAAAGTAGGCTCTGGAACATAGATAGTCTTTAGCAGTGGCCTGTATAACTGGGATGAACTGAAGACAGGGATACAGACATACACCAAGTGTTGTCATTATGCAAAAATACCACAACAGTGATTCCGCATACATAAAGCTACACTAATCATAATACCTAATTTAAGGATACATTTTTAAAACTATCCCATTTTCATGTATGTGTGCACGCACACGTGCACTCTTGAGCAGGAAGAGTGTATGCCAGTGCTCATGTGGAGATCAGAGGACAACTTGAAGAATTCTGTTCTCTCCTTCTATGTGAATTTTAGGACTGCACTCAGTTGTCAGGCTTGTAGCAAGCACCTTTTCCCAACTCATCCTTATGTCAGCTCCTTAAGGATACTTTTGGAAAAGATAGTACAATTTCTAGATGTAACTACACAAAACATAAACGAACAAGCTTTCATCGCTTTAAATTATGGAATGCAGAGTCAACCTAAAACATACAACCCCAAACCTAAGTATCTTACTGAAGCTGCCCCTCCCCGGCAAATGACATGGATTACAGTTAAACACATAGCTCTGAGTTTCCATCCCGAGAAAAGCAAGATGTTCTGCTACAAAAAAAGCAAGCAAAGGAGGACAAGAGAAAGGAAAACATAGAAAACAATGATACTATATACTAATGCAGACCACAGACCACTAGGTGCCTACCTTGTGCCAAATAATATATTAAAGGGTTTTATGTAACTACTTCAATTTTTAAAACCTTACAAGACGGATGTCATCCCTACTGCTGCCTTTTCCACAGAGAGATTTACCTATACTATCTGTACTTCAGGTTTCAAATGAGTGACTTAATGACAGCATCAGTTTACTAACTATGTAGCAAGCAAAAGTAAAAGGACAATAGCACCCAGCAGATAGAGCCAGAGGAGACACAAAAACATCCTCAAGTCAGGTGCTTACGACAACTACAACAGCCTGAGAGAGGTCAGATGCAATATCCAGCAGAAACTGACTGGGGAAGCCCCTCTGAGGCAGCCAGCTGGTATCCCACGCAGAGCAGAACCTCCTTCATTTTTATATTATGAGATAAAAGGTAACCCTAGTTGGAAATGGTTTAACTTCTAACTAGTCTCAGGGGTGTGATGTTCTTATCTGTTTGTTTTTTTTCCTGTTACAGAGGCAGGAGGCA
>NW_021612852.1:0-5208 GCF_004785775.1 Grammomys surdaster | reverse complement strand
TGAAGTAGAGGCCAGCCATGACCACGTGGAGAGAGGGGGAAGGGAAGAGGGGAGGGACAAGGGGACTATCTAATGTGTACAGAAATTATAGATAAGTTTAACTCCTAAAATGAAGGAGAATATGAAAAAGAATTTAGGTAATCCAATAGATAACCAAAAATCTAGACAAAATAATAATAAAATATATTTTAAATGAATTTGTCTGGAAGAATGAAGAGAACATAAGCTAAACAAAATCAGAACCTGAGACAAGAGTGTGCTCATATTGAGTGATGGGAAAACTAAACGGCTCCCTTCATTCAAACTTGAAAACCTACATTTATAGATTACACTTACTTTTATAGGTTACACTTACTGTATCTGTAAAAATAAACTCAGCAACTGTGTGTATAAAATAATTATTCTACATCAGCCAGGCCTTAATCCCAACATCTGGGAAGCAGAAACAGATGGGTCTCTGAGTTCAAGGCCAACCTGTTCTACATAAAGCACAAGTTCCAGAACAGTCAGGTCTACACAGAGAAGCCCAGTCTGGAAAAAAACAAAACAAAAACAATGATTCAAACAAAATATTAAACTGAAGGAAGAAGACCTAGGACACCAAGAAACCATGTATCTTACTGATATCTTGAAAATACCCCCAAGTCACCTGCCTTTATAACTTCAATCATCTATCCTATTCTTAGCAAATCTACACAAATGCTTTGTGTACACCTTAATTGTGTAGCAGGTTAAAAATAGCATGTTAATATTTTATAATACTAAGAAAACCTCCAAATAACAGCAAGAGTAGTCCTGTAAAGCTGTAGCCTGCATGACCACAACATTGACATTCTCAACTTAAACCTTTAACCATACAAACAACTCTATCGTGACAGCTTTATTTAATAACTAAAAGAAAACAGTGGGATACTGTTTAGGAAATCTGTAACACATATACCTAAAACCTACTATAGCTTTAAGCTGCTTTGAAGAGCCAAGAAGGAAACAGAGCAACTGAGACTTCTTCAGTGCTGAGGTTGACATGCATTTTACATAGTCCAACTGACTGACTAAGGGCTTTGAACAACTAAAAAAAAAGAAGAAGCAGTACAGTGTGATTCCCAGGAGATAGATGTGCATCAACCTACTTGTTTTCTATTTAAGGATGACATACAAAACTCACTGATTAATTACACCAAGAAATGTTTTTCAAAAACATACTGTAATCCTAGTACACAAGAGCTACAAGCTATGGCAGAATGACTTCATGTCTGAGGCCAGCCTAAGCTACATAATAGTTCTAGGATAATCGAGATTATACAGCAAGACCCTCTTCAAACAATCAAAATTAACAGAAAAGTGTCACCACCATTTCAAACAAAACAAAACACTGGACTAAATTAATTTTTTTTTTTAACCAGTAGAGAAAACTTCCAATACTTTTTTGGTGAAAATAGTAACTGAAAGTTCAGGATGGTAAGAATTTTAATGAAGCAAAGTCAGTCAGTCTAAACTCATAGCTTCCTTGTCCCTATATACATCTCAATCTTTTAACTATATAAAGTGGAGCTAAAAATAAGGCAGCTTAAATTAAATCTCAACTTCCTCTCATAAACAATTCCATTACTTTTCATTCAAATGAGTGTTACTTAAATAAAGTTTGTGTTTGAGACTAGGTTTCACTATGCAGCCCTTGCTGGAACTTCTTTGTAGACAAGGCTGGCCCTGAATTCAGAGATCCGGCAGCCCTTGCCCTAAGTGCTGGGATTAAAGGTATGAACTAATAATACCAAGCTTGGTGGCATTACAATTTAAAAAGTTGTGCATGACCTAGAAACAGAATCAGCTTACTAAAAGGTTAATAAATTTAAGTATATCCCTATATACATGCTTCTTTTAAAAGGTCCAGGTTGGAGAGACAGCCCAGTGGTTAAGAGTATAGTGCTCTTGCAGAGGACCCAGGTTCAGTTCCAACATCCATACGGTGGCTCACAACTGCAGTTCCAGGGGATTCGATGTCCTCTTCTGACCATCTTGGGCTCCTACACAGACACTGTACCCATTCATACACTCATACATACACATATATACACATATAATTTAAAGATCTTTTTAAAAAGGTCTTTACATGCTTATACAAACCAATTGCTAAGTCATTATAAGTAGCCTGGGAAATGAGTGTCAAACAGGTAAGGGAGAACAGAATTCAAGACATTGTATAGTATACTATTATTTGTGTAATGAGAGAGATATACATACATATTTGTTTGTATTATGGACAGAGCATCTCTGAAAACATGTGGGCAACACTAGATGGCACAGAATATAGGCTATTTTGTACTTAATCACCTGAATAATTAGAAAACAAAACTGAAAATACAAAGACTCCTTTTCAGCTCATTAAGAGTGTTTTCTTTGATTGTTTTCTAATGACAAATAACTGTTCCCAACAGTTCCTTGTTCATCAAGACAGTAAAATTCCTCATTGGGTTTGACTTTCTGGCCAACTGTATTAAACACAGTAAGTTTGGAGAAATTATGACACCTTTAGGAAGCCTCAAAGGTAAAAGGTAAAAGCTAAGATGAACAGTTAAACCCACCTTAGGAAAAGTACTTTCCATTTATCTCAGAACACCCAGGAATATATGCTATTATTTTAACTTTACAAATGAAGAAACTAAGGCAGAGAAAGCACAGTTTCCCATGGTCACAAAACTCCCCAAGTGCAAGCATGTGACAGGACTGGCAGTGCTAGGATTCAAACCCACACTTGTGATTTCCCAAACTAGTTAGATGCTCTTTCACTGTAAGTGTTTCACATCACCAGTGACTCCTGTCAAGTGTTCAGCAGGGCAGTCAAGATCACACATGCATGAGGAATAAACTGCTGTAATGATCTATTTTCTGATATCTATTATATTATTAAGCTCAGATTTGAGCTCTACCTATTCAGAATAATGAAGCTACCACTAGAAGTAATACAGCAAGAAAGATGCTCACACGAATCCATAACAGGTGAGTTTGTATGGCTGTATCTGCCAACTTACCTGTTCATAATTAACTTTTTAGTGACACAGTGTAAGCACTGTCACAAGTAAACAATGTTCTTTACTGTTTAAAAAAAAGTGTATGAGATTTTTATTTAAAAAAAAAAAGCATACTAACAAACAAAACCAAAGGTTTTACAAGTGACAAAACTATTTCTCTAAGAAAACTAAACTCTCTAATTTCAGAGCTGATATATGAGTGTCTGAAAGCAGAAAAAAGAATATTATGGATTGGGTCTGTTTCTTCAGGCCCTTGTGTGAAATTCTTTTCAAACGTGTTTAACAGTAGTTTTAAATCCCAAAGGCAACACTCATTTAGTATCCATTAGGTAAGTTATTTTAAATAATTCATTAGTGTTCTAAATGCACAGGTACATTAAAAAAAAAAAACTAAAAGAGCGAAAGGAGGAAGAGGAGGGAAGCATATGGTAACTTTCACTGACCTCTGCAAGAGAGAATTATAATTTATTGCCAGGTTCCAGGTGAATGCTTGAAAATTAATGCACACAAAAAGTGCTCCAAGTTTCACTTGCAATTGCTGAGAATCGATTTGATTCTCCATAAAAGATCCCATAAATAAAATTTAAAGTATCTCTTAGTCAACACTGAAGAAAGACACATAAGGAAACTTTTTTATTCTCACAAGAGAAGAGTCATCATCTCTATTGGCTTGTACAAAATCTTCTGAAAAAACTATTTTATCATCATCATTACCTTGTGTAACTTCTTCACTGTGTGGAAACAGAGTCATCTTCTCAGGCCTATGGAAACACTCCTACTGCATCTTAATTTTCTTGACAATGGCAAATTGAAATGCTAAAGACTAGCAATCTAACCATCAAGTTTCTGAGTCCTGACATACAGGAAAAAAAAAAAAATCAAACACAATGGTTCTATTACCAATAAATATTTATTCCTAACCAAAAGCCTTGTATGGACCAGTCACGATTCAATTGCATAGTAACTGGTTGTTTTTAAAAAAACAAAAACCAAACCAAACAAAAACCAAAAAATTATGCACCTTTCAAATCAACTAAAATTTGGGGCTTTGCTTTTCAATTGGGAAATGATCCATAGGGACACAAGATTTCAATAGCTGGCCCAAAGGTATCTTATGCTAAATTCTTTAGAAGGCAGATGTGACGCAAACTGAGGCTAGAATCAAACTCTTAACTTTGAGGAGGTATGACAGGATTAAATAGGTCATACTGCAATGTCCTTTAAAAATGTCTTTCGATCTTTAAGGTGTCAACTTTTGACAGTCCCCTTTGCAGGTATTCTAGGTGAAGGAAAAAAAAAGGACCATCACAACCTCTGCTGGCTTAAACTGTCATTAACATCAGACTGGGATTACCCACTGCAATATACAAATAATGGATAGTTTCAATGACTATTTTTGGAGTGAGAATTATATCAATCCTCCATAAAAGTTCAGACAGGAGCATGTGAGAAGCATGGTAGTGAGTGAGCAAGGGGAGATCCGGATGACTCAAAAATCCTTGGCAAGACAGCCTCCCTCAAATGATATAAAATGAAAAGTACCTCCACTAATAGTCGTTTCTAAGAAGGGTTTCAAATGATTGACCTCAAGTGATTATTATCTTATTGGAAAGGGTTAAAACCGAAACTGTTTTCAAACACCAGCTTCCCTTTCACAAGATCCCAAAAGGTTCTGCAAAAATTACAAATATGTTTTCTTAGCACCTCTTTCCTTCCCAAAAGAATGCATTCCCATGACTACTGAGTCGTTCTTCATCTTCAAAACCGAGGAGTGAGGAAAACAGTAACCCTCCCAAAAAAAAAAAAAAAAAACCCAAAATCAAAAACCAAAAAAACCCTAACCCTTAAAACACCCTAGGGCAGAAAACAGCATTTTCTCCAACCGCGTGGGAGCAGGGGAGAGGGGCAAGAATAAAATACAGCACCAGAGAAAACCTTGGGTTTCGAACTTTATTGCACAAAGAGCGGAGAGGAAAGCAGGTCGGACGTTGCGGCTCGCCGAGCGGGCACCGCCGCGAAGGCGGCAGCACCTTCACCTCCTCTGCCCTCAACTGTCTCCTTCTTCCTCCTCCTCCTCCTCCCCCCCCCCACGGGCACCCAGGCGGCGGCCCGGGCGGCCAGCCCGGCACAGCCGGAGCGAGCGAGCAGGCGGGCGGCGGCGGCGAGGAACGGGGGGCGG
>NW_021612851.1:0-2691 GCF_004785775.1 Grammomys surdaster | reverse complement strand
GAAGAAAAATAGAAAATCATAACAGAATATACAGCATATAAAAATATAAATGGGTGTGTAGTAAGTACTGTATTATGACTGTGATAAACCACCATTACCAAAGCAACTGACAGGAGGACAGATTTCTTAGGCTTATAATTCCAGAGGGATAATATTTCATCATGAAGTCCCAACTCATTTCGAAGGCAGAGATGGTGTCCCAGAATTCCTCCCACATCCAGAGACAGCTATATTCCCAGGAGCTTCATCACAATCAGGCACAGAGGCTCACAGGAAGGACAAGATCCAGTAAGAGACAGTAAGGCCAGCTAAAACCTGAGATAGCCTGATGGTGAGAGGCAAGTGCAAGAACAGAAGCAACAGAAACCAACGCCACTTGGCACCATTACAACCCAGTTCTCCAACCACAGCAAGCCCAGGATACTCTTAACACACCTGAAAAGCAAGGCTGCAACCTAAAATTGCATTTCATTAAGATGATAGAAGACCTTAAGGAGGATATAAATAACTCCCTTAAAGAAATAAAGGAGAACACAGGTAAACAGATAGAAGCCCTTAAAGAGGCAACACATGAATCCTCTAAATAAGTACAGGCCAAACACAATCAAATTGTTGAAGGAATTGAGCCAAATGATCCAGGATGAAAAATTGAAATAGAAACATTTAAAAAAAACACGAAGGGAGACAACCCTGGAGATGGATAGTCTAGGAAAGAGATCAGGAGTTACAGATGCAAGCATCACCAATAGAATACAAGAAAGAGAAGAGAGAATCGTAGGTGCAGAACATACCATAGAAGATATTGATGCAACAATCAAAGAAAATACAAAGCACAAAATATTTCTAACCCAAAAACTCCAGGAATTCCAGGACACAGTGAAAAAACCAAACCTAAGAATAATATGAATAGAAGAGAGAGAAGATTCCCAATGTAAAGGGCCAGGAAATATCTTCAACAAAATCATAGAAGAGAACTTTCTTAACCTAAAGAAAGACATGGTCATAAATATGCAAGAAGCCAAAAGAACACCAAATAAATTTGACCAGGAAAGAAATTCTTCCTGTCACATAATAATCAAAACACAAGTGCACAGGCTAGGATAAGAATATTAAAATTGGTAAGGGAAAGAGGCCAAGTAACATTATGAAGGCAGACCTTTCACAATTATACCAGACTTCTCAACAGAGAATTGTGAAGCCAGAAGTTCCTGGACAGATGTCATATAGATCCTAAGAGAACTCGAACACAAATGACAGCCCAGGATACTATATGCAGCAAAACTCTCAATCAGCATAGATGGAGAAATGAAGATATTTTATAATAGAACAAATTTAAACAATATATTTCCACTAATCCAGCCCTACAGAGGAAAAGAGAAGGAAAACTCCAACACAAACAGGGAAAGTACACACATGAAAAACCAAGAAATTAATCACCTCAAGACAAACTTATACATTCTTTACTGGAGCAGTCTGAACAATGCCCTTTCAGTCTGCACTTCCTTGCAGCTTATGATGTCCATATTAATAGTAGAATCTTTGAGACACCAGACAGCAATTGCATTATTTGTGCAAGGCTTGGATAGCTATGGCAAGCTAGACTACCTCTTCAGTTTTGGGTTCAGCTACCCAGATCTATGTGCAAGTGAAACCACACCATTATGGGTAAATGGACAGAAGGCTATACCTGATTTCCTGGACCAGCTTGTATTCTTGGACTCCTAACCCTAGAGGAGAGCCTTGGTGAAATGGGGAATCTTCCAAGGGCACTTCCACTCAGGGAGATTGTCTGAACACTTCCTCTTGGGTTAGAAGGGGTAGAACTGAAGCCTTTTTGAGTAGAACTGGAAAGTCTCTTGGGCCAGGCGATAGAGGGGTAGTGTCAGACAGAGTGGGGTAAACAGCAAGGAGCAATCCCTCTTGAACAAAATAAAAACCTTCAGATTCATTTCTTTAACGGAAAAATATTAAGTAATTCCCTCTAACCAGGGACATCTCCAACAACATTCAGCTTCCATTCATCCTCAGACTCTAGAATATCCATATGTTTGGAAACCCCATTACAGGCTGGCAGAAGTATTGGAGTACATCTAGTAGTCTGCTAGGCATTCTTTCTGTAATCTCAATTTTATCATCAGCTACATAGTGGTTGGTATGAAGGGCAGATTTTCCACTATGTCTGATTACTAGTATAAAGATGTATATCATGAGTTCTGGCCTCCAGAAGCCTGAATAAGTGTGGTATGCGGTCCCTTGTGTCATAAGGGTGTTTTTCTAGCCACTCAAGTTAAAAGTGGAAGGTTTAAGTCTCTCTTATTTAGAGGAGCATTGGTCTGATTTGCCCCAATGCATAAGGAAATGAGTTGAGCATGCATGAAATAATGCTGCAAGGCATGAAGTAATATTATTCCCAAAAGTATATATAATGTCTCCTTGGGAATAAAAGAAACATATGTTCCATTTGGTCAAAGACATTGGTCATATGAGACCTGGTACAGGTGTGTAACCTCTAAGGCTACATTGACTTTTTTTTTTACTTTCCTCTCATATACTGCATGCCAACTGCAACCTCCCCAACTCCCTTATCCTAGTCATTCCCTCACCTCCCCTCTCCCCATGATCCACTGCTCCTCTGTGTCCCTTCACAAAAGAGCAAGCCTCCCAGGAATATCAACTGGACATGGCACAACA
>NW_021612850.1:0-1074 GCF_004785775.1 Grammomys surdaster | reverse complement strand
TAGTCATCAGTCATAGATAATAGTAAGTCAGAAATAAATGAACATGAATAATCAATATTTACCATTCGTTGATAATACTAACTCACAAATAAATTGACATGAATAATCAATAGTCATCAGTCATAGATAATAGTAGGTCAGAAATAAATGAACATGAGTAATCAATATTCACCATTCATGGAAAATGGTAAATCTGAAAAAAATGAACAAGAATAATCAATAGTCATCATTCACAGTTAATAGGAAATCAGAAACAAACGGAGATGAAATATCAATAATCATCAGTAATAGATAATAGTAAGTCAATATAAATGAACATCAGTCATAGATAATAGTAAGTCCAAAATAAATAAACATTAATAATCAGTATTGACCATTCGTGGATAATAGTAAAAAGAAATAAAAGAACATGAATAATCAATAGTCATTAGTCATAGTTCATGGGAAGTCAGAAATAAATAAAGCTGAAGTATCAAAAGTCATCAGTCATAGATAATAATAAGGCAGAAATAAATAAACATGAATAATCAATATTCACCATTCATGGATAAAGGTAAATCTGAAAAAAATGAACATGAATAATTAATAGTCATCAGTCATAGTTCATAGTAAATCAGAAATATATAAAGCTGAACTATCAATAGTCATCAGTCACATTTAATAGTAAACCAGAAGAAAATAAAGCGGAAATATCAATAGTCATCAGTCATAGATAATAGTAAGTTAGAAATAATTGAACAGGAATAATCAATATACAGCATTCATGTATAATAGTAAAACAGATATGAATATCAATACTCATCACTAATGGATAATAGCAAATCAGAAATAAATCAACGGGAATAATGTATAGTCATCAGTCATTGTTCATGGGAAATCAGAAATAAATAAAGCTGAAGTATCAATATTCATCAGTCATAGATAATAGTAAGTCAGAAGTAAATGAACAAGAATAAACAATATTCACCAGTAGTTGATAATAGTAAATCAGAAATAAATGAACATGAATAATCAATATTTACCATTTGTGGATAATGGTAAATCTGAAAAATTGAACATGAATACTCAATAGTC
>NW_021612849.1:0-1027 GCF_004785775.1 Grammomys surdaster | reverse complement strand
AAAAAGCTTAAATATCAATTGTTATCAGTCATAGGTAATAGTAAGTCAGAAATAAATGAACATGAATAATCAACATTCAGAATTCGTGGATAATAGTTAATCAGAAATAAATGAACATGAGTAATCAATAGTCATCAGACATACTTAATAGTAAATCAGAAATATATAAAGCTGAAATATCAATAGTCATCAGTCATAGATATTAGTAAGTCAGAAATAAATGAACAGGAATAAACAGTATTCGCCATTCGACGATAATAGTTAACCAGAAATAAATGAACATGAATAATCAATATTCACCATTCATGGATAATAGTAAATAAGATATAAATGAACATGAATAATCAATAGTCATCAATCATACTTAATAATAAACCAGAAAAAAATAAAGGTGAAATATCAATAGTCATCAGTCATAGATAATAGTAAGTCACAAATAATTGAACAGGAATAATCAATATTCACGATTTGTGGATAATACTAAACCAGAAATAAATGAACACAAAAAATCAATAGTCATCAGTCAAAGTTCATAGGAAGTCAGAAATAAATAAAGCTGAAGTATCAATAGTCATCATTCATAGATAATAGAAAGTCAGAAATAAATGAACAGATTTAATCAATACTCACAATTCGTGGATAATAGTAAATCAGAAATAAATGAACATCAATAATCATTAGTCATCAGTCATGGTTAATAGGAAATCAGAAATAAATAAAGCTGAAATATCATTAGTCATCAGTCATAGTTAATAGGATGTCAGAAATAAAAGTACAGGAATAATCAATATTTACCAATCGTTGATAATAATAAATCAGAAATAAATGAACATGAATAATCATTAGTCATCAGTAATATTGAATAGTTAACCAAAAATAAATAAAGCTGAAATATCAATAGTCATCAGTCATAGATAGTAGTAAGTCAGAACTAAATGAATATGAATAATCAATAATCACCATTCGTGCATAATGGTAAAGCTGAAAAAAATGAACATGAATAATCCATAGTCATGAGTCATGAAAA
>NW_021612848.1:0-1485 GCF_004785775.1 Grammomys surdaster | reverse complement strand
GTGGGGAAGAGCCTCGAATACTTGGGCACAGGAGAAAAGTTCCTGAACAGAACACCAATGGCATATGCTCTAAGATCAAGAATTGACAAATGGGACTTCGTAAAATTGCAAAGTTTCTGTAAAGCAAAGGACACTATCAATAGGACAAAACGACAGCCAACAAATTGGGAAAAGATCTTTTCCAATCCTTCATCTGATAGAGGGCTAATATCCAATATATACAAAGAACTCAAGAAATTAGACTCCAGACAACCAAATTACCCTATTAAAAAATGGGGTATAGAGCTTAACAAAGAATTTTCAAAGGAAGAAATTTGAATGGCAGAGAAGCACCCAAAGAAATGTTCAGTATCCTTAGTCATCAGGGAAATGCAAATCAAAACAACCCTGAGATTCCATCTCACAACAGTCAGAACAGCTAAGATCAAAAACTCAGGTGATAGTAGATGCTGGCGAGGGTGTGGAGAAAGAGGAACACTCCTCCATTGTTGGTGGGACTGCAAGATGGTGCAACCACTTTGGAAATCAGTGTGGTGGTTTCTCAGTAAATTGGACATAGCATAACCTGAGGATCCAGCTATACCACTCCTAGGCATATATCCAGAAGATGCTAGAACATATAACAAGGACATATGCTCAACTATGTTCATAGCAGCCTTGTTTATAATAGCCAGGAGCTGGAAAGAACCTAGGTGTTCTTCAACTGAGGAATGAATTCAAAAAATGTGGTATATTTACACAATGGAGTATTACTCAGCTATTAAAAACAATGAATTCGAGAGATTCCTAGGTAAACGGATGGAACTAGAAGTTATCATCCTGTGTGAGATAAGCTAATCACAAAAGAACACACATGCTATTCACTCACTGATTATTGGATATTAGCCCAGAACCTTGAAATGCCCAAGATTCAACTCACAGGCCACATGAAGCTCATAAAGAAGGAAGACCAAGTTTGGGTGATTCGGTCCTTCTTAGAAGGAGCAACAAAATACTCAAGGGAGCAAATATGGAGACAAAGTGAGGGACAGAAACTAAAGGAGGGGCCATCTGAAGACCATTCCACCTGAGTATCGATCTCATGTGCAGTCACCAAAGGTAGATGCTGATGTGGAAGTCAGGAACTGCATGCTGATAAGAGCCTGATATGGATGTCTCCTCAGAGGTCTTCAAGAGTCTGACACATTCAGAGGCAGATGCTCACAACTAGGCATTGAACTGATCATGGGTTTCTCAGTGGAGGAGTTAGAGTTAAGACTGAAGGAGCTGAAAGGATTTGTGGCACCATGAGGAGAGCAACAATATCAACCAACCACAGCTCCCAGGGTCTAAACCACCAGCCTGGGAGTACTTATGGAGGGATCCATGGCTTCAGCTGAATATGTAAGAGTGGAGGGCCCTGCTGGGCACAGGTGGAAGAAGAGAACCTTGACCTCATGAAGGCTGGATGCCCCAGGGGGTGGGAATTTTGAGGGTGGGGAGGTG
>NW_021612847.1:0-1106 GCF_004785775.1 Grammomys surdaster | reverse complement strand
GTGGTGGTGGGGAGTTTAGATAGAGTGCTAAAAGTTTCCAAATGGGAGATTTGACAGACAAATAGTTGGGTTACAGAAGAGGCAGGTTACAAGTTGATCAAAACAACCTCTTGTGAAACAAAGACATAGTTGCAAGGTGGTTACAACTGAGAAGGCTAGACTGATTCCATGATAGGCTTCAAATTGGCAGTTAAGGAGACTAAGCCTAAATCTCTGTTTCTAACAACTTGGTAAATCTAGTCAAATCCAGGCCTCACTGCTACTTAGCCTGAGGCAAAGACAATGGGTCAGCAGCAGTTCCCAGACCTTCCCCAGCAAATTTCCAGCCGCCACACCCTGGTAATGGGATGTCTGTAGAGAGGGACACAACAGATTAACATAGAGGTCACCTGTGCGGGAATTCCCTAATACGCTTTAAATCAGGCCTGCAAACTCACTTAGGTGTTTTTCTATTCTGATAATGGGAGATCTCAGCATGCTGGATTTCTACAAAATAAGACACTCTTCATTTACATACTATTTGAGTCCTGGGTATCATTCTTTCTCAAATCATAAACCCTTACGCAATAAGGTGGTCCAAACAACAGGCAGTCATAATAACCTTTTGAAACATGCAGTAGTTAAGGATACAGGTGAGCATAGCCCAGTCCTTGGGAAACAGACTTAATCATAAGCAAGAGTAACTCTAGTTTGTTTTTAATATAAAGCCCAAGACAGAGACAGGGTAGTTCATCAGTTTGATTATAACTCTTATGTGGACTAATTCTTCCTTGACTCCACAGTGTTTCTTCCATACAGTCACACATTTAGGAGCACAGTAGATACCACACACACACACACACACACACACACACACACACCTTCCCTAAATACAGTTATAACTCCACAAAATCCTGTGACCCAGCAAAGCCAAAGCCATCCAGAAACAGTGTAAAACAAAAAACAAAAAACAAACAAACAACAACAAACAAACAACAAACTTTCCTTTGGGAATACAAACTAGGAATAACAAAGACCAGCGCTGATAAAAACCGGTCACACCGAGGTAGTTCATCTGCACTGGAAGACAATAAGGCTAACTCTCAGAGAGAAGTCAAGAAATGTAG
>NW_021612846.1:0-8868 GCF_004785775.1 Grammomys surdaster | reverse complement strand
GGGAGGGAGGGAGGGAGGGAGGGAGGAGGAAGGAGGAAGGAGGAGGGGAAGAGAGAGAGGGAGAGAAGGAAGGAGGGGGAGGAGAGAGGGGGAGAGAGAGGGAGGGAGGGGGAGGGGAGAGGAGGAGGAGGAAGAGGATGAGGAGGAGGAGTGGGGGGAAGGGAAGGGAAGGAGAGCAAAAGAAGAGGAAGGGAGGGGCCGGGGCAGCAAGCAGTCAGTCCTCTTATATGCTGCCACACCCTGATCGCACTTGCCAATGAAATAGGAGGTAATGGCGATTAGTGATGATGAAGCAGTTGCTAGTAGCTGTTGGGTGGGGCCTAGCAGAATTGTCAGTAAGCCAGTATTTATATTTCTACCTTTCAGAATCTGTGAAAGAAAATGTTCAAGGGCTCATCTTGGCAATCACGGCAACAGTCAGATACAAAATGCTAGGTGCAGAACGCAGAACACCTTTCTTGGTCTGTATTCCAAGGGTAGGATGCAACATAGTTGGCAGAGTGCTTGCCCAGCATGCAAGAAGGTTTTTGATCTCCAGCACTGCAGAAACTTGGCCCTATGACCCATGTGTGGCTGTAATCCCTGCACTTGGAAGGTGGGGGCAAGAGATTCAGAAGTTCAAGGTCATCCTTAGACCCTTAATGAAAATTAAAAAAAAAAAAGAATGTATGGCTGTGTCTATATGCCATTTTTAATGCATTCATCTATTGATGGATACCTGGGCTATTTACACTTCTCGTAAGAATAATGCCATTAGGAGAAAAAGTGCATTAATGTCTCCAGATATCTATGTAGAAGACCACAGGTGATGTATGGATTCTCAGTCTCTGAGGAAAAGTGTTCTATTGTCAGGATATCATAAAATGTACTTGTCCATTCAATGCTCTCTTCCTTCAGCTTTGGAAAGTTTGATGCAGAAAGGGAAAGGTCTAGCACACAGCAGGATACCCAGAAAGTTGAAGGCAGAGTCACCTCAGCAACTGAATCTGTTGTCAGTTTGTGGCTGCTTTCACTGTACTTGGCATTATGCGTTTGGGAAACTATAGTAGTTTTTCCTAATACCTGCATTGGGAATATAGAAAGGGTTTATGTAATCCTGCAAAAGTCCTTTGCAGAGACATGATTTATTTGTATTAGGACTTACACATTGAAGTCGTTCTGAGGCTCTTGTTCTTTCTCTTTCTTGTTCCATTTTGCCTCTCATAACAGTATGTGGTTTCCAGAATGGAACTGATGACACCACTAACCAGCCACATGATGATATTCTAGCTTAGGAATGTGCTTCTCCATTAACGTGCTAATGGCTTCAGAGCTTGAGTTGTTCAGAACAAAGAACGCACTTGATAAACTCAGTGTTATTATTACATTATCTAAAGATAGACATTTTTACTAAATATTTCCATTTTCAGGATTTCTCTTTAGTTGCCTGCAAATACTCATTTGCATTTACAAAATGATATTTTCAAATAAACCTGAGGAAACAATGGGGTAACCTAGGATGGATCTGACCCTACTCAGTATCACAAGCTACCTGAAAAGAATTGGAAACATTGGTACTATGGCAACAAAGTAATTGGAGACGTACCCTTCACAGGAAAGAGTCTTTATTGGGCTTCCTACTTTTATCTTCAAGTGATGTGAGTTGTTTTTGACAATGTTAATGTTTATTTGTTCTTCTCATCCAGGATCGATACAGCATCAGTATAGACAAGTTATGAAAAAGAAGGGAAATGCTAACCATTCTTCATTATAACATACAGAGTTTCCAGATTTCCTCCTTTTAAGAAGATCCTAAGTTTTTAGGTCATCTCCACTTCTTACAATCCCATACCTCTAATACAAGGCCAATAAAAATGACAAGGGAAGCAGTGAATGCAGAGGAAACGAAGATTGTCCCTGAAGGTGGTTAAAGTCTCCTCCCTTGCCACTCACAAAGCAGGATCCTGGAGGTTGGAAGCAACTACAAAGAAGATGCTCATATAGGAGTCTGAAAAGGCAGAAGAGAAGTGAGCTTTCACTGAGCTTTGTTTGGTGCCAGGTGCTGAGCCTGATTCATTCCTAAATATTACCCTCATGACAAGGCTATGAAGTCAGGGATTCCTGTTTTTACACGTGAGAAAACAGAATTTGAACCAAGTCATTTATTTTATCCTTTCTAAAGGGAAGAAAGCAAGGAGAAGTATCTCACTTAGTGGCTCAAACACATGATCATTTTTCTCAGCCCCTTGAGTGCCAGGGTTACAGATTTTTCCGAGAAGATGTTTTCTAGGATGGCTTTGAACTCTGTATGTAGCTAAGAATAACTGTGAACTCCTCATCCTCCTGCATCCCTCTGGAGTGCTGGTAGTACAGCCAAGTCCACCAAGTCTGGAGGATGTAGTACTGGGGATGAAGCCAGAGGCTTCATGTGTGCTAGGCAAGTGCTCTAATAACTGAGCTAATTCTAAGCCTAAGTTTTAAAATAGTCTTTTCTGCCCAGCTTTTCTTCATTTGCACCAGGCTCATCAATTTTTTTGCTGCTTACAAGTGGGAATATATCCTCATCGTTGTGGTAACATTTACATGTTTTGATTTCCCAACACAACTTTCCAGGCTCAGGGGGAGGGGCAAACACGGCTACAGCCAGAATGCAGCACACAACAGGAGGGGCGAGAGGGAGCTAGAGCTTGTTTGTGACCCAGATTTAAAGTCTAGCTTTTGTCTAGCCTTATCGTTTCTAGTTTGTGTGCACTTGGCTAAGGGCCTTAATCTCCTTCAGCCTCTACTTCCTCACCAGAGAAACAGGGATACAATAGTATTCATGAGGTCAGCAAGATAGCTCCATGGGGAAAGGAGCCTGCTACAAAGTCCAATGATTCAACTTGAGTCACAGGATCCACATGGTCAAAAGGACAGAACCAACTCTCACAAGTTGTCCTTTGATGCCAACAGGCATGTGTCCCCTCCCAATTGCACATCAAATAAAAGTTAAAAAAATGTAATAAAAATATAAAATGCTACTCATCTTATGGGGTGGTTGTGAACTTCATTGATAATGCCAGAAATGTCTTCAAGCTCAGGGCCTGGCATTCAGGAGACATTCTTTGTGGTTGCTTTTATCTCCAGAGGACTCTATGTTCTGAGGTATCTGTGGATGTTCCCAGCCAGAAGTATGGATTAGCAACTGGGAAGATAGCCCGGCAGGATTAGCCCATTTAAGTCATAGCATACATATCACTAAAAGGGATAAAAGGCATCTAAACCCAGCCCTCCCCCAAGTTCCCGTTCTGAAGATCCTTGGAACTTCCTGTTGTGGCCTGAAAAGTTAGCTGCTCACAGCAAATTGTGGAGGTCTTTGCAGTTTGAGGATGGAGTAGTTAAAAGATTAAATTATAGCAGGGTATGGTGATACCTGCCTATAATCCTGGTGCATGGGCAATAGGTACAGGAGGACCAAGAGTTCTAGGTGATGCTCAGCTATACAGAAAGTTCAAGACGAGCCTGAGATATATAAGACCTGGTGTTAAATTTTTATTTCAATTGTATTTTTTCCATAAACATTATAATATTAAACTTTTGGTGTTTGCTTCTATTCCTTCATTTATTCAACTCAGAGCTATTGTTTTTTTCTGTTCCATTTATCTGTATCACTGTGGGCAAGGGCAATGCAGACAAAAAATATGACAAACATTCCCAACCTTATGGAACATACATTGTAGTGGGAGAAAAACTGGGAGATATGATTACTTTGTAACATGTTGTATGTCAGTGATGAAGATTAGGGAGGTAAAATGGTGACCAGATGGTCAAGAGGATTGGGATGTGGAGACAGGCTTGAAAACATTTGATGGGAAAAGCTAGGGGAAACCCTATTGAGTGATTGACATTTCAACTGGACACACTGAAAAGGAGATATCTGCAGAGAAGATAGTAAGTGCAAAGGCTCTGATGAGGGAATGTTTAAGAAAGTTCTCAAAAGGCAGAGGATTCTGGTGTCAAGAAAGGAGAGGGAACGGGAAAGTGGAGATAGAGCAGGGAGCGGGCAGGAACAGGCAGAGATGAGACAGGGTCTTCTTAGCATGTTGTCGAAAGAATAAAAAGATATCAGCAAGTGAGGATGGCAGAGAATGTGCAGCTATTAAGAAATGACTTCTATTTTGAAGTGATTTCTTTATTTTTATTGTATGTGCATTGGTGTTTTGCCTGCATGCATGTCTGTGTGAGAGTGTGGAATCCCTCGGAACTGGAGTTACAGACAGTTTGAGCTGCCAGGTGGATGCTGGGAATTGAACCCAGGTCCTTTGAAAGCAGCCAGACCACTGTTTCTTTTCTGTTTTATTGAAGACCATTTTTTTTCTTCACATAATATATCCTAATTACGGTTTCCCTTCCCTCTACTTCCAGTTTCTCCCCACTTCCAGTCCCATTAAGACCCACCCCCTTTCTGTCTCTCATTAGGAAACAATCAGGCTTCTATGGGATAATAATAAACAGCCAGTGCTCTTAACCACTGAGCCATCTCTTCAACCCTAAGTAATGACGTCTAAGAAATATATTTTTGCTGTTGTGATAACAGAAACACATATACATATAGTAAAGCCCAAATTTTTGTGGGTGAGCATAGATATCACTGTTTTATAATGCTCCACAAAGGTCCTCATGATGCAAGGTCCTCTGCCACTTGACTAAATTGAATTGAAGAACCACAGCTAAGAAGCAGCAAAGTTACAACTGGAACACAGGCTTTTTGAGTTCAGGAACAAGGTAGTTATTCTCCTGTTTCCTGCTCCAAGCATGAGCCCTAGGATAGAATCCTTCCGTATCAGAACTAGAACTCGCTTACAAATTCCTACTGGTAAAGATGAGTATACTGAATCCTTGCACTAGGACTAAACTTCAAGTCTTTGATCTGATTTTCAAGGTCATAGCAGATTTGTGGGCTTCTTTTTCTTCTTTTTTCTTTCTTTAGTTCATAGGACAAAGGAAGACTTTACACACAGCTGTTGTTTGAGAAACAGCTATGGGGCCAAGGAATTCTGGAACCTAGGGTCCAAAGTTGTGCTGATTTTAGGGTAGGAAGTAACAAGAGACTCTTGCCTTGTAGATGGTTGCAAACAGGAAGGGCCTGGCATTAAAGGGGTCCCCTTGTCTCTCAATGATGGAGGGTATGAATAGAGCTTGTGAGTTTGTATTGTCAACAGTTTTGAACGTGCCGAGAAAAGACCACCCACAAACGTTGTGTGTTTTCTGATTGATTTCGTTCTGTCTTAGGTGCTGTGCAGATGTGTCTGGAAACTGCTGTACTGGGCAAACACCACACTCTGGCAAATACGCTTGCTGTGTGGGCTGAACTCATCATTTCTTGCTGCCCCAGTGTGTTGCTGACACTCTTCTTCTGTTCTGGACAAGTTGAGACACTTGAGAGCATGCAGCAGAAAGAGAGAACCTTGTGATGACCTTCTGGGGCCACCAAGTCATAGCACCCATATGTTCATCAGTCAGTGTTAGAACTTGTGACATGTGAGCCTGGGGACTGAGGTCTTTGTCCTCCATCAGTCTGCAGATGCTTCTCTAGATTTCAGGTATGGCCCAAAGCTCATTTGTCATTATCATTTGCTTATCATTAGCAACTCGTAACTGATTAATCTTGTTTCATAGGCAGAGAAATGGGGAGGAACTTTCGAAGTCTTGGCTAGGAATGTGCTGTGATTAGTTTCAGAGCCAAGTTAATTTTACCCATGGTTCAGAGGCTATGGAGGCCTACGATTAGAATGAACAGGGTTCCACAAGATCCTGCTGCTCCAAGGAACATGTCTAATGCCTTATACTTTGGGGTTTCATCTTGCTTGCTTCCTGGATCTTTTTCCACCTGTGGGTGGGTACTTGGTACTCAAACCCATCTATAGTTTTCTTTCTTTCCCTCTCACAGAAGCTTGAGAAGCAGACATTGCACAGCTTGCAAAGCCCACATCTGCAGTGGAGGTGCTGGGAACCCACTAGTGAGGAGCAGCTGTGAGCCCTTAGACATGTGTTAGGGCTGGTGGCTCATGGCCAAGTGAAATCCCAGGCTCTGCTAGCTCATGTGGCTACCCTCTGTAAAAGTTGGCTGTCTGAAACAATGCAAGTCGAAAATCAGAACCACTCCCATCGAATTTCCCTGCTGCAGTTGGTAGAGGGCTGGCCTTCCATTTCGTTCAGTCTCACTGCCGGTAGGGAGCTTCTTTAATATCATTTGGAGTCCCAGACACCTGGTTTTGCCATTTGTAAGCTCTTATGACTCATCGCCACACTGCACTCACCTCTGAGATAATAGTAGCTTTCCCAGCTGGATGTTGCCTATGTATGACTGGATTGGCTGCATTTCCAGAAGGGAGTAAAAGGTACACGGCTTAGGTGTTGTCTCACAACACCTAAGACTGCAGAATAACAGGGCTGCTCTGCAGAAACTGAAATGGAGCCACACTGCTCCGGGGAAGACGTCATACCCTGGCCATCCACTGAAGTGCATGAGTCAGGGGATATGAAATATTCTAGTGGTACTTTTTAATTCTCTTTGGTAAGGCTGCCAACTATCTACAAATACACAATTCAGCTACAACTTCCCTATGAAAACTTCTTGTCAAAGGGAAGGGAAGACTGCGTGAAAGTGGGGTGGGGTTTGGGGCTGACAGTACCTCATCGTTCCAGAATACTACAATATGCTCTGCTTGGACCAAAGGCAGTAAGGCTCTGATAATACAATTCTGGATTTCAAAGAATGTTGTGACTCAGAGAGGAAGAGATTAAAGACAGAGAAACAACATCGTGGTAAGATTTAGGGCTTTTATTTTATATGAAAACATCATTTTGTCGCAAATATGAACTGAAGGCATAAAAAAGATTGTATTTCCATGCATTCAAACGGAAACATGTTCTCTTGGCTGTGATTTCTGTTATCTGAAAAATGCCAAGTGCTCTTCCTCATAGCATTTGTCTTGAAAGGCTTGCAAAATGATGCTAGGAAAGGTGTGCTGGCAGTCGTTGGCTGTTCAGGTGAAGGGAATAAAAGGCCCGTGCATGAAGCTAACCTGGGAAACTCCTTCACTGGTGGGACTCAAGCCTATGCCCCAGTGCTCCAAGCTTGAACATGTTTCTTCAATTACTGATCAGGATGTGTAAACTAGAGCTATAGGCCAGACATAATTTATGCAGATTTGCTCACGTTTATATTGCACTTTGTTATTCAACACAAAAGCAGCCACCATAGCAACCTCCAGATCACAAACGGCTTACAGCACTTCGGAGAGGCAGATCAACCCCTTGCAAAGATGTCTAAGAACACAAGTGCTTCGCAGCTCAATGGTTCATCTTTGCCCTGTGTGAACTAGGGAGCTTTTTGGCTCGTGTGTGTGTGTGTGTGTCTGTGTGTGTGTGTCTGTGTGTGTGTGTGCGTGTGTGCGCTCGCGTGTGTGTTTTTTCCCCTTTCAGTGTGACCTTAATGTCCCATTAACACGCAGGCTGCGTTAAGTAAGCTAGCTAGTGCAGGTTTTCTCCTCCCTTGGGATTTGTTTTTCATTTTCATTTCCTTAATGATTTAAAAACTTGTTTTCAAAGGTTCCCTCAGACGGGGCCCAGTGGCGCTGCTCTGGGTCCAGGCTTCCTTTGCGGCTAAAGCGCTGACCCTCTGCAGCACAAGGCAACAAGGTCTTTGAGCAGCTCTCTGGAAAGCAGCACAGTAATGAGCTCCAGCTGTTGAGCGCAGCCCCCCCCCCCCCCGCCCCCGTTCCATTCTGGAAGCTCGTCCTTTTGGTACCATTACCCCTTCTGTTTTGGTATCCAAACACCATCTCAAGCCCCCAGTTCAGAACAACGTCCAGACCTGCAAGGATCTTTTATAGACTGGGCATGGCCGATTTCCCAGCTCGGGGGTCTTAGAGATCACTTGTAAAAGGCTTCTCTGGTGGAATGCAGGTAAACTAGATCTCTGCTAAGCAAATGAAAATCTCTGATTTGTTCGGTTTGCAGATGTTTGTGGTGTAAATACCCACACCATAATCCAATTTCAAGCCACCAAAACTGCAACAACTGGCTTGCAAAACTCCTGAAATTTTTACCAAATGGTCACCACACACCATTGAACCAGATTGTCTCATTGGCTATCCATAGCAACTTCACAGATAGGTCAGCGTCCTCAACCCCATTTAACTCGAACATTTAACAGGCCCCAAGGGCTTAGGCTAGCAACTGTCAAATTTTACTGTGCTTATGAATTCCTGGGGATTTTGCTAAAGGGGGAGCCTGTGATTCTGCATTCTTAGCAACCTCCCATGTGACCATACTCCACAGTTAATTACAAGGATAGTCAACCTTCAGGAAAAGAAGGGGGAGGAGGCCATTGATGGTTTTTCTCAACTGACAGGGTATGTTCTGCCTCCCTCTTCCGAGTCCCATTCTTGATACTTCAATCAATTCCAATCCTGGAGTCAGCAGGGACCCCCCTAGGCTTTCCCAGCAGTTCCAGGCAAGTGCTGTAAGGCACAGCAGAGCACCCTTCCAGCAGAAGGGGATTTGTTTTGCACACTACTATTCATAGGCTTGGGTGGCTTTAGGGTTGTTAGGAAAGTCTTTTGTAGCACTCGCCCCAAGCTGAGATAGCAAGGCCTTTCCCTTCTTGAGCCTGATTCCACCATGGTGGGATTTGCATAAAGTTGTCTTCTCTAGAGCCTAGTGGAAAACCTTTTGCTGCAAACTGCAGTGGAGCTGAAAGTTGAGGCTCTTCTCTGCCTGCCTGGCAAGTAGAAACCCATGGGCTGAAATCAGCAACTTGGAAGATAATTACCAGTGAGCAAACGTGGCTCCCGCTGTCCTTCATACTTATCTCCTTCCTTCCTCCCTCCCTCCCTCCCTCCC
>NW_021612845.1:0-3423 GCF_004785775.1 Grammomys surdaster | reverse complement strand
TTGAAAATTCTTTGTTAAGCTCTATACCCCATTTTTTAATAGGGTAATTTGGTTGTCTGGAGTCTAATTTCTTGAGTTCTTTGTATATATTGGATATTAGCCCTCTATCAGATGAAGGATTGGTAAAGATCTTTTCCCAATTTGTTGGTTGTCGTTTTGTCCTATTGACAGTGTCCTTTGCCTTACAGAAACTTTGCAATTTTATGAAGTCCCATTTGTCAATTCTCGATCTTAGAGCATATGCCATTGGAGTTCTGTTCAGGAACTTTTCCCCTGTGCCCAAGTATTCGAGGCTTTTCCCCACCTTCTCTTCTATTAGTTTCAGTGTATCTGGTTTTATGTGGAGGTCCTTTATCCACTTAGACTTGAGCTTTGTACAAGGGGATAAGAATGGATCAATTTTCATTCTTCTACATGTTGTCCTCCAGTTGAACCAGCACCATTTGTTGAAAATGCTGTCCTTTTTCCACTGGACAGTTTTAGCTCCTTTGTCAAAGATCAAGTGACCATAGGAGTGTGGGTTCATTTCTGGGTCTTCAATTCTATTCCATTGATCTTCCTGCCTGTCTCTGTACCAATACCAGGTAGTTTTTATCACTATTGCTCTGTAGTACAGCTTGAGGTCAGGGATGGTGATTCCTCCAGAAGTTCTTTTATTGTTGAGAATAGTTTTCGCTATCCTGGGTTTTTTGTTATTCCATATGAATTTGAGAATTTCCTTTTCTAACTCTGTGAAGAATTGAGTTGGGATTTTAATGGGGATTGCATTGAATCTGTAGATTGCTTTTGGCAAGATGGCCATTTTTATTATATTAATCCTGCCAATCCATGAGCATGGGAGATCTTTCCATCTTCTGAGATCTTCTTCAATTTCTTTCTTCAGAGACTTGAAGTTCTTGTCATACAGGTCTTTCACTTGCTTGGTTAGATTCACACCAAGGTATTTTATATTATTTGCAACTATTGTGAAAGGTGTCATTTCCCTAATTTCTTTTTCAGTCTGTTTATCTTTCATGTAGAGGAAGGCTACTGATTTGTTTGAGTTGATTTTATAACCAGCCACTTTGCTGAAGTTGTTTATCAGGTTTAGGAGTTCTCTGGTGGAAGTTTGGGGGTCACTTAAGTATACTATCATATCACCTGCAAATAGTGATATATTGACTTCTTCCTTTCCTATTTGTATCCCTTTGACTTCTTTTTGTTGTCTAATTGCTCTGGCTAGGACTTCCAGTACTGTATTGTATAGGTAGGGGGAGAATGGGCAGCCTTGTCTAGTCCCTGATCTTAGTGGGATTGCTTCAAGTTTCTCTCCATTTAGCTTGATGTTGGCTACTGGTTTGCTGTAAATTGCTTTTACTATGTTTAGGTAGGGGCCTTGAATTCCTGATCTTTCCAAGACTTTTATCATGAAGGGATGTTGAATTTTGTCAAATGCTTTCTCAGCATCTAGTGAGATGATCATGTGGTTTTTTTCTTTAAGTTTGTTTATATAGTGGATTACATTGATGGATTACCGAATATTGAACCATCCCTGCATTCCTGGGATAAAACCTACTTGATCATGATCGATGATTGTTTTGATGTGTTCTTGGATTCGGTTTGCTAGAATTTTATTGAGTATTTTTGCATCAATGTTTATAAGGGAGATTGTTCTGAAGTTCTCTTTCTTTGTCGGGTCCTTGTGGGGTTTGGGTATGAGTGTAATTGTAGCTTCATAGAACGAATTGGGTAGTGTTCCTTCTGTCTCTATTTTGTGGAATAGTTTGAAGAGAATTGGTATTAGGTCTTCCTTGACGCTCTGATAGAATTCAGCACTAAAACCATCTGGTCCTGGGCTTTTTTTAGTGGGGATACTTTTAATGACTGCTGCTATTTCCTGAGGGGTTATGGGAATATTTAGATGGTATATCTGCTCCTGGTTTAACTTTGGTACCTGGTATCTGTCTAGGAAATTTTCCATTTCATCCAGGTTTTCCAGTTTTGTTGAGTATAGGCCTTTGTAGTAGGATCTGATGATTTTTTGAATTTCTTCAGTTTCTGTTGTTATGTCTCCCTTTTCAGTTCTGATTTTATTAATTTGGATACTGTCTCTGTGCCCTCTGGTTAATCTGGCTAAGGGTTTTTCTATCTTGTTGATTTTCTCAAAGAACCAGCTCCTGGTTTTATTGATATTTTGTATTGTTCTTTCTGTTTCTATTTGGTTGATTTCAGCCCGGAGTTTGATTATTTCCTGCCTTCTACTCCTCCTGGGTGTATTTGCTTCTTTTTGTTCTAGAGCTTTTAGTTGTGCAGTCAAGTTGTTAGTGTGTGCTCTTTCCAGTTTCTTTTTGTATGCACTTAGAGCTATGAGTTTTCCTCTTATAACTGCCTTCATGGAGTCCCACAAGTTTTGGTATGATGTGTCTTCATTGTCATTGAATTCTAAAAAGTCTTTAATTTTTTCTTTATTTCTTCCTTGAGCAAGTCATCATTGAGTAGAGAGTTGTTCAGTTTCCATGTGCATATGGGTTTTCCATTGGTTTTGTCATTATTAAAGACCAGTCTTAGTCCATGGGGATCTGATAAGATGCAAGGGATTATTTCAATCTTTTTGTATCTGTAGAGGCTTGTTTTGTGACCAATTATATGGTCTATTTTGGGGAAGGTACCATGAGGTGCTGAGAAAAAGGTATATTCTTTTGTTTTAGGATGAAATGTTCTATAGATGTCTGTTAAGTCCATTCGGTTCATAACTTCCGTTAATGTCAAAGTGTCTCAGTTTAGTTTCTGTTTCCATGATCTGACCATTGCTGAGAGTGGGGTGTTGAAATCCCCCACTATTATTGTGTGAGGTGTAATGTGTGTTTTGAGCTTTAGTAAAGTTTCTTTTATGTATGTAGGTGCCCTTGCATTTGGGGCATAGATGTTCAGAATTGAGAGTTCACCTTGTTAGATTTTTCCTTTGATGAGTATGAAGTGTCCTTCCTTATCTTTTTTGATTAATTTTGGGTGAAAGTCGATTTTATTTGATATTAGAATGGCTACTGCAGCTTGTTTCTTGGGACCATCGGCTTGGAAAATTGTTTTCCACCCTTTGATTCTGAGGTAGTGTCTATCTTTGTCACTGAGGTGCATTTTCTGTATGCAGCAAAATTCTGGGTCTTGTTTGTGTATCCAGTCTGCTAGTCTGCGTCTTTTTATTGGGGAATTGAGACCATTGATGTTAAGAGATTTTAAGGAAAAATGATTGTGGCTTCCTGTTATTTTTGTTATTAGAGGTAAAGTTATGTTTGTATAGTTATCTTCTTTTGGGGTTGTTGGAAGATTACTTCCTTGCTTTTTCTAGGTTGTAGTTTCCCTCCTTGTGTTGGCGTTTTCCATCAATTATCCTTTGAAATGCTGGGTTTGTGGGAAGATATTGTGCAAATTTGGTTTTGTCATGGA
>NW_021612844.1:0-3079 GCF_004785775.1 Grammomys surdaster | reverse complement strand
CAAGACTTTTATCATGAAGGGGTGTTGAATTTTGTCAAATGCTTTCTCAGCATCTAGTGAGATGATCATGTGGTTTTTTTCTTTGAGTTTGTTTATATAATGGATTACATTGATGGATTTCCGAATATTGAACCAACCCTGCATTCCTGGGATGAAGCCAACTTGATCGTGATGGATAATTGTTTTGATGTGTTCTTGAATTCGGTTCGCTAGAATTTTATTGAGTAATTTTGCATCAATGTTCATAAGGGAGATTGGCCTGAAGTTCTCTTTCTTTGTTGGGTCTTTGTGTGGCTTAGGTATGAGTGTAATTGTGGCTTCAAAGAATGAGTTGGGTAGTGTACCTTCTGTTTCTATTTTGTGGAATAGTTTGAAAAGAATTGGGATTAGGTCTTCCTTGAAGGTCTGATAGAATTCTGCACTAAAACCGTCTGGTCCCGGACTTTTCTTTGTAGGGAGACTTTTAATGACTGCTTCTATTTCTTTTGGGGTTATGGGACTGTTTAGATGGTTTATCTGGTCCTGATTTAACATTGGCAACTGGTATTTGTCTAGGAAATTGTCCATTTCATCTACATTTTCCAATTTTGTTGAATATAGGCTTTTGGAGTAGGATCTGATGATTTTTTTAATTTCCTCAGTTTCTGTTGTTATGTCCCCCTTTTGAGTTCTGATTTTATTAATTTGGATACTGTCTCTCTGCCCTCTGATTAGTCTAGCTAAGGGTTTATCTATCTTGTTGATTTTCTCAAAGAACCAGCTCCTGGTTTTATTGATTCTTTGGATAGTTCTTTTTGTTTCAATTTGGTTGATTTCAGCCCTGAGTTTAATTATTTCCTGCCTTCTACTCCTCTTGGGTGTATTAGCTTCTTTTTGTTCTAGGTCTTTCAGGTGCTCTGTCAAGCTGTTAGTGTATGCTCCCTCCAGTTTCTTTTTGTAGGCACTTAGAGCTATGAATTTTCCTCTTAGCACTGCTTTCATTGTATCCCATAAATTTTGGTATGATGTGTCATCATTTTCATTAAATTCTAAAAAGTTTTTAATTTCTTTCTTTATTTCATCCCTTATCTGATTATCAAGGAGTAGGGTGTTGTTCAGTTTCCATGTAAATGTGGGCTTTCCATTCTCTTTGTCATTTTTGAAGACCAGCCTTAGACCATGGTGATCTGATAGGATGCAGGGAATTATTTCAATTTTCTTATATCTGTTGAGGCCTGTCTTGTGCCCAATTATATGGTCTATTTTGGAGAAGGTACCATGAGGTGCTGAGAAAAAGGTATATTCTTTTGCTTTAGGGTGAAATGTTCTATAGATATCTGTTAAGTCCATTTGGTTCATAACTTCTGTTAGTTTTACTGTATCTCTATTTAGTTTCTGTTTCCATGATTTATCCATTGCTGAGAGTGGGGTGTTGAAGTCTCCCACTATTATTATGTGAGGTGCAATGTGTGTTTTGAGCTTTAGTAAGGTTTCTTTTATGAAATTCGATGCTCTTGTATTTGGCGCATAGATATTCAGAATTGAGAGTTCATGTTGGTTGACTTTTCCTTTGACAAGTATGAAATGCCCTTCCTTATCCTTTTTGATAGTTTTAAGTTGAAAGTTGATTTTATTCGATATTAGAATGGCTACTCCCGCTTGTTTCTTAGTGCCATTTGCTTGAAAAATTGTTTTCCAACCTTTTACTCTAAGGTAGTGTCTGTCTTTGTCACTGAGGTGGGTTTCCTGTAAGCAGCAAAAAGCTGGGTCCTGTTTGCGTATCCAGTCCGTTAGCCTATGCCTTTTTATTGGGGAATTGAGTCCATTGATGTTAAGAGATATTAAGGAGAGGGTGTTCTTGCTTCCTGTCATTTTTGCTAATAGTGGAGACATCGTTTGTGTGGTTATCTTCTTTTGGGTTTAATGGAAAAGGATTATTTTCTTGCTCTTTTTGGGGTATGATTGCCCTCCTTGTATTGGAGCTTTCCTGCTATTATCCTTTGTAAAGCTGGATTTGTGGGAAGATACTGTGTAAATTCAGTTTTGTCATGGAATATCTTAGTTTCTCCGTCTATGGTAATTGAGAGTTTTGCTGGGTAAAGTAGCTTGGGCTGGCATTTATGTTCTCTTAGGGTTTGTATGATATTTGTCCAGGATCTTCTGGCTTTTATAGTATCTGGTGAGAAGTCAGGTGTAATTCTGATAGGTTTGCCTTTATATGTTATTTGGCCTTTTTCCCTTACTGCTTTTAAAATTCTGTCTTTGTTTTGTACATTTTGAGTCTTGATTATTATGTGACGGGAGGTATTTCTTTTTTGATCTAGTCTGTTTGGCGTTCTGTAGGCTTCTTGTGTGATTATGGGCATCTCATTCCTTAGGTTAGGGAAGTTTTCCTCAATAATTTTGTTGAAGATATTTACTGGCCCTTTAAGTTGGGAATCTTCACTCTCATCTATACCTATTATCCTTAGGTTTGGTCTTCTCATTGCGTCCTGGATTTCCTGGATATTTTGAGATAGCAACTTTTTGCATTTTGCATTTTCTTTGATAGTTGTGTCAATATTTTCTAAGGTATCTTCTGCACCTGAGATTCTTTCTTCTATCTCTTGTATTCTGTTGGTGATGCTTGTGTCTATGACTCCTGATTTCTTTTTTAGGTTTTCTATCTCCAGGATAGTCTCCCTTTGTGATTTCTTTATTGTTTCCACTTCCATTTTTATGTCCTGGATGGTTTTGTTCAATTCCTTCATCTGTTTGTTTGTGTTTTCTTGTAATTCTTTAAAGGATTTTTGTGTTTCTTTAAGGACTTCATCCTGTTTTCCCGTGTTCTCCTCAAGTTTTTTGATAGTGTTATTTACTTCCTTCTTGTAGTCCTCTAGCATCATCATTAGAAATGATTTTAGATCTGGTTCTTGTTTTCCTGGTGATATGGGGAGTTCAGGACTTTCTAATGTGGGAGAACTAGGTTCTGATACTGGCAAGTACCTTGGGTTGCTGGTGCTTGTGTTCTTGCGCTTGCCTTTCGCCATCTGGGTCACCTTTGCGCTATCAGTGCTGTCTCTGACTGGGGCCTGTCTTTCCTATTATCTAGGTTGTGTCA